>NW_024429193.1:87032686-87272477 GCF_017639785.1 Mesocricetus auratus | reverse complement strand
TGAAACTATGTGCTTAACTACATGAGAAGTTACCATATAACACTGTATAAGAAAGTACGTGATTAACTTCTTCAAAACTAACGTTAACTCATTGTGTGTGAAACTACATGCTTAACTTCTTCAAAACTAACGATACAACACTGTGTGTGAAACTATTTGCTTAACTTCATGAAATCCAACTATATAACACTATATGTGAAACTACTTACTTATCTTCATGAAAACTAATGATACAACACTGTTGTGAAACTATGTGCTTAACTACATGAGAACTTACCATATAACACTCTGTTAGAAACTACATGCTCAACTTCTTCAAAACGTAACTTTACAACACTTTATGTGAAACTACATGCTTAATTTCTTCAAAACTAACCATACAACACTGTGTGTGATACTATGTGCTTAACTTCATGAAACCTAACTATATAACACTATATGAGAAACTACGTACTTAACTTCATGAAAACAAATAATACAACACTGTTGTCAAACTATGTGCTCAACTTCCTCAAAACAAACGATGCAACACTGTATGTGAAAGTATGTGCTTAACTACATGAGAACTTACCATATAACACTGTATAAGAAAATATGTGCTTAACTTCTTCAAAACTACGTTACCACCCTGTGTGTGAAACTACATGCTTAACTTCTTAAAAACAAACGATACAACAGTGTATGTGAAACTATTTGCTTAACTTTATGAAATCCAACTATATAACACTATATGTGAAACTAAGTACTTAACTTCATGGAAACTAATGAAACAACACTGTTGTGAAACTATGTGCTTAACTACATGAGAACCTACCATATAACACTGTACAAGAAACTACGTGTTAACTTCTTCAAAACTAACGTTACAACACTGTGTGTGAAAATACATGCTTAACTTCTTCTAAACTAACGATTCAAAACTGTCTGTGAAACTATGTGCTTAACTTCATTAAATCCAACTATATAACACTATATGTGAGACTACATACTTCACTTCATGAAACTAATAATACAACATTGTATGTGAATCTATGTGCTTAACTACATGAGAACCCAGCATATACCACTGTATAAGAAACTACGTATTATCTTCTTCAAAACTAATGTTACAACACTGTGTGTAAAACTACATACTTAACTTCTTCAAAAATAACGATACAACACTGTGTGTGAAACTATGTGCTTAACTTCCTGAAATCGAACTATATAACACTGTATTAGAAACTACTTGCTTATCTTCCTCGAAACTAACGATACAACACTGTGTGTGAAACTATGTGCTCAAATTCATGAGAACTTACCATATAACACTGTATTAGAAACTACGTGATTAACTTCTTGAAAACTAACGACACAGCACAGTATGTGAAACTAAGAACTTAAGTTCTTCAAAACTAACAATACAACACTGTGTGTGAAACTATGTTCTTAACTTCATGAAATCCATCTATTTAATACTATATGAGAAACTACGTACTTAACTTCATGAAAACTAATAATACAGCACTGTTGTGAAACTATGTGCCTAACTTCCTCAAAACTAACGATGCAACACAGTATGTGAAAGTTTGTGCTTAACTACATGAGAACTTACCATATAACACTGTATAAGAAACTACGTGCTTAACTTCTTCAAAACTAATGTTACCACACTGTGTGTGAAACTACATGCTTAATTTCTTCAAAACTAACGATACAACACTGTGTGTGAAACTATTTGCTTAACTTCATGAATTCTAACTACATAACACTATATGAGAAAACAATGTACTTAACTTCATGAAAGCTAATGATACAACAGAGTATGTGAAACTATGTGCTTAGCTACATGAGAACCTACCATATGACACTGTATAAGAAACTACGTGTTAACGTCTTCAAAACTAACGTTACAACACTGTGTGTGAAACTACATGCTTAACTTCTTCAAAACTAACGATACAAAACTGTGTGTGAAACTATGGGCTTAACTTCATGAAATCCAACTATACAACACTATATGAGAAACTACGTACATAACTTCATGAAAACTAATGATACAAGATAGTATGTGAAACTATGTGCTTAACTAAATGAGAACCTACCATATGACACTGTATAAGAAACTATGTGTTAACATCTTCAAAACTAACGTTACAACACATTGTGTGAAACTACATGCTTAACTTCTTCAAAACTATCAATTCAACACTGTCTGTGATACTATGTGCTTAACTTCATGAAATCCAACTATATAACACTATATGAGAGACTACTAACTTAACTTCATGAAACTAATAATACAACATTGTATGTGAATCTATGTGCTTAACTACATGAGAACCCAGCATATACCACTGTATAAGAAACTCCGTATTAACTTCTTCAAAACTAATGTTACAACACTGTGTGTGAAACTACATGCTTAACTTCCTCAAAACTAACAATACAAAACTCTGTGTGAAACTACATGCTTACGTTCCTCACAACTAACGATACAACACTGTGTGTGAAACTATGTGCTCAACTTCATGAGAACTTACCATATAACACTATATTAGAATCTACGTGCTTAAATTCATGAAAAGTAACGACACAACACAGTATTCGAAACTAAGTGCTTAAGTTCTTCAAAACTAACAATATAACACTGTGTGTGAAAGTATGTGCTTAACCTCATGAAATCCATCTGTATAACACTATATGAAACTACGTAATTGACTTCATGAAAACTAACGATACAACACAGTCTGTGAAACTTCGTGCTTAACTTCATGAAATCTAACTATATAACACTGTATTAGAATCTACTTGCTTATCTTCCTCGAAACTAACGATATAACACTGTGTGCCTAACTAAGTGCTTAAGATCATGAAACCTAAATAGATAACACTATGTGATAAACTACGTACTTAACTTCATGAAAACTAATGATTCAACACTGTATGTGAAACTTTTTGCTTAACTACATGAGAACCTACCATATAACACTGTATAAGAAACTACGTGTTAACTTCTTCAAAACTAACGTTACAACACTGTGTGTGAAAATACATGCTTTACTTCTTCAAAACTAACGATAGAACACTGTGTGTGAAACTATGTGCTTAACTTCATGAAATCCAACTATATAACACTATATGTGAAACTACGTACTTAACTTCATGAAAACTAACGATACAACACTGTGTGTGAAAATATGTGCTTAACTTCTTCAAAACTAACAATGCAACACTGTATGTGAAACTATGTGCTCAAATTCATGAGAATTTACCATATAACACTGTATTAGAAACTACGTGCTTAACTTCATGAAAACTAACGACACAACACGGTATTAGAAACTAAGTGCTTAAGTTCTTCAAAACTAACAATACAACACTGTGTGTGAAACTATGTGCTTAACTTCATGAAATCCAACTACATAATACTATATGAGAAACTACGTACTTAACTTCATGAAAACTAATAATACAACACTGTTGTGAAACTATGTGCCTAACTTCCTCAAAACTAACGATGCAACACCGTATAAGAAAGCATGTGCTTAACTACATGAGAACTTACCATATAACACTGTATAAGAAAGTACGTGCTTAACTTCTTCAAAACTAACGTTACCACACTATGTGTGAAACTACATGCTTAACTTCTTCAAAACTAATGATACAACACTTTGTTTGAAACTATTTGCTTAACTTAATGAAATCTAACTATATAACACTATATGAGAAACAACGTACTTAACTTTATGAAAACTAATGATACAAGAGAGTATGTGAAACTATGTGCTTAACTACATGAGAACCTACCATATGACACTGTATAAGAAACTACGTGTTAACTTCTTCAAAACTAACGTTACAACACTGTGTGTGAAACTACATGCTTAACTTCTTCAAAACTAACGATACAACACGGTGTGTGAAATTATGGGCTTCACTTCATGAAATCCAACTATATAACACTATATGAGAAACTACGTACTTAACTTCACGAAAACTAATAATACAACACTGCTGTGAAACTATGTGCTTAACTTCCTCAAAACTAACAATATAACACTGTGTGTGTAAGTATGTGCTTAACATCATGAAATCCAACTGTATAACACTATATGTGAAACTACGTAATTAATTTCATGAAAAATAACGAGAGAACACAGTCTGCGAAACTTCGTGCTTAACTTCATGAAATCTAACTATATAACACTATCTGAGAAACTACATACTTAACTTCATGAAAACTAATGATGCAACACTGTATGTGAAACTATGTGCTTAACTAAATGAGTACCTACCATATAACACTGTATTAGAAACTACGTGCTTAACTTCTTCAAAACTAATGTTACAAAACTGTATGTGAAACTACATGCTTAACGTCTTCAAAACTAACGATTCAACACTGTGTGTGAAACTATGTGCTTATCTTCATGAAATCTAACTATATAACACTGTATTAGAATCTACTTTATTACCTTCCTCGAAACTAATGATAAAACACTGTGTGTGAAACTATGTGCTTAACTTCATGAAACCTAACCATATAACACTATATGAGAAAATACGTACTTAACTTCATGAAACCTAATGATACAACAGTGTATGTGAAACTATGTGCTTAACTACATGAGAACTTACCATATAACACTGTGTTAGAAACTATGTGCTCAACTTCTTCAAAAATAACTTTACATCGCTGTTTGTGAAACTATATGCTTAATTTCTTCAAAACTAACAATACAACATTGTGTGTTAAACTATGTGCTTATTAACTTCATGAAATCCAACTATATAACACTATATGAGAAACTACGTACTTAACTTCAAGAAAACTAATGATACAACACTGTGTGTGAAACTATGTGCTTAACTTTTTCAAAACTAACGATGCAACACTGTATGTGAAACTATGTGCTTAACTACATGAGAAACTACCATATAACACTGTATAAGAATCTATGTGCTTAACTTCTTCAAAACTAACGTTACCACACTGTGTGTGAAACTACATGCTTAACTTCTTCAAAACTAACGATACAACACTGTGTGAAACTATTTGCTTAACTTTATGAAATCCAACTACATAACACTATATGTGAAACTATGTACTTAACTTCATGAAAATTAATGATACAACACAGACTGCGAAACTACATGCTTAACTTCATGAAATCTATCTACATAACACTATATGAGAGACTACGTATTTAAATTCATGAAAACTAATGATAACACTGTATGTGAATCTATGTGCTTAACTACATAGGAACCTACCATATATCACTGTATAAGAAACTACGTATTAACTTCTTCAAAACTAACGTTACAACAATGTCTGTGAAACGACATACTTAACTTCTTCAAAACTAACAATACAACACTGTGTGTAAAACTACATGCTTAACTTCTTCAAAACTAGCAATACAACACTGTGTGTGAAACTACATGCTTATGTTCCTCAAAACTAACGATACAACGTTGTGTGTGAAACTTTGTGCTCAACTTCATGAGAACTTACCATATAACACTGTATTAGAAACTACGTGCTTAACTTCATGAAATCTAACGACACAACATAGTATGTGAAACTAAGTGCTTAAGTTCCTCAAAACTAACAATATAACACTGTGTGTGTAAGTATGTGCTTAACATCATGAAATCCAACTGTATAACACTATATGTGAAACTATGTAATTAATTTCATGAAAAATAACGAGAGAACACAGTCTGCGAAACTTCGTGCTTAACTTCATGAAATCTAACTATATAACACTATCTGAGAAACTACATACTTCATGAAAACTAATGATGCAACACTGTATGTGAAACTATGTGCTTAACTAAATGAGTACCTACCATATAACACTGTATTAGAAACTACGTGCTTAACTTCTTCAAAACTAATGTTACAAAACTTTATGTGAAACTACATGCTTAACGTCTTCAAAACTAACGATTCAACACTGTGTGTGAAACTATGTGCTTATCTTCATGAAATCTAACTATATAACACTGTATTAGAATCTACTTTCTTACCTTCCTCGAAACTAATGATAAAACACTGTGTGCGAAACTATGTGCTTAACTTCATGAAACCTAACCATATAACACTATATGAGAAACTACGTACTTAACTTCATGAAAACTAATGATACAACAGTGTATGTGAAACTATGTGCTTAACTACATGAGAACTTACCATATAACACTGTGTTAGAAACTATGTGCTCAACTTCTTCAAAAATAACTTTACATCGCTGTTTGTGAAACTATATGCTTAATTTCTTCAAAACTAACAACACAACATTGTGTGTTAAACTATGTGCTTATTAACTTCATGAAATCCAACTATATAACACTATATGAGAAACTACGTACTTAACTTCAAGAAAACTAATGATACAACACTGTGTGTGAAACTATGTGCTTAACTTTTTCAAAACTAACGATGCAACACTGTATGTGAAACTATGTGCTTAACTACATGAGAAACTACCATATAACACTGTATAAGAATCTATGTGCTTAACTTCTTCAAAACTAACCTTACCACACTGTGTGTGAAACTACATGCTTAACTTCTTCAAAACTAACGATACAACATTGTGTGAAACTATTTGCTTAACTTTATGAAATCCAACTATATAACACTATATGTGAAACTATGTACTTAACTTCATGAAAACTAATGATACAACACAGACTGCGAAACTACATGCTTAACTTCATGAAATCTATCTATATAACACTATATGAGAGACTACGTATTTAAATTCATGAAAACTAATGATAACACTGTATGTGAATCTATGTGCTTAACTACATAGGAACCTACCATATATCACTGTATAAGAAACTACGTATTAACTTCTTCAAAACTAACGTTACAACAATGTCTGTGAAACGACATACTTAACTTCTTCAAAACTAACAATACAACACTGTGTGTGAAACTATGTGCTTAACTTCCTGAAATCTAACTATATAACACTGTATTAGAAACTACTTGCTTATCTTCCTCTAAACTAACGATACAACACTGTGTGTGAAACTATGTGCTTAACTTCATGAAATCCAACTATATAACACTATATGAGAAACTACATACTTAACCTCATGAAAACTAATGATGCAACACTGTATGTGAAAGTAGGTGCTTAAATACAGGAGAACTTACCATATATCATTGTATAAGAAACTACGTGATAAACTTCTTCAAAACTAACGTTACAACACTGTGTGTGAACCTACATGCTTACGTTCCTCAAAACTAACGATACAACGTTGTGTGTGAAACTTTGTGCTCAACTTCATGAGAACTTACCATATAACACTGTATTAGAAACTACGTGCTTAACTTCATGAAAACTAATAACACAACATAGTATGTGAAACTAAGTGCTTAAGTTCTTCAAAACTAACAATATAACACTGTGTGTGAAAGTATGTGCTTAACATCATGAAATCCAACTGTATAACACTATATGTGAAACTACGTAATTAACTTCATGAAAAATAACGATAGAACACAGTCTGCGAAACATCGTGCTTAACTTCATGAAATCTAACTATATAACACTATCTGAGAAACTACGTACTTAACTTCATGAAAACTAATGATACAACACTGTATGTGAAACTATGTGCTTAACTTCATGAAATCTAACTATATAACACTGTATTAGAATCTACTTTCTTATCTTCCTCGAAACTAACGATACAACACTGTGTGTGAAACTATGTGCTAAACTTCATGAACCTAACCATATAACACTATATGAGAAAATACATACTTAACTTCATGAAAACTAATGATGAAACAGTGTATGTGAAACTATGTGCTTAACTACATGAGAACTTACCATAAAACACTGTGTTAGAATCTATGTGCTCAACCTCCTCAAAACTAACTTTACATCACTGTTTGTGAAACTACATGCTTAACTTCTTCAAAACTAGCAATACAACACTGTGTGTGAAACTATGTGCTTAACTTCATGAAATCCAACTATATAACACTATATGAGAAACTACGTATTTAACTTCAAGAAAACTAACGATATAACACTGTGTGTGAAACTATGTGCTTAACTTCTTCAAAACTAACGATGCAACACTATATGTGAAACTATGTGCTTAACAACATGAGAACCTACCATATAACACTTTATAAGAAACTACGTGCTTAAATTCTTCAAAACTAACGTTACGAAACTGTGTGTGAAACTACATGCTTAAGTCCTCAAAACTAAAAATACAACAATGTGTGTGAAACTATGTGCTCAACTTCATGAGAACTTACCATATAACACTGTATTAGAAACTACATGCTTAACTTCATGAAAACTAACGACACAACACAGTATGTGAAACCAAGTGCTTAAGTTCTTCAAAACTAACAATACAACACTTTGTGTGAAAGTATGTGCTTAACTTCATGAAATCCAACTATATAACACTATATGAGAAACTATATACTTAACTTCAAGAAATCTAACGAAACAACACTGTGTGTGAAACTATGTGCTTAACTTCTTCAAAACTAACGATGCAACACTGTATGTGAATCTATGTGCTTAACTACATTAGAACCTACCATATAACACTGTATAAGAAACTACGTGCTTAACTTCATGAAAACTAACGACCCAACACAGTATGTGAAACTAAGTGCTTAAGTTCTTCAAAACTAACAATATAACACTGTGTGTGAAACTATATGCTTAATGTCGTGAAATCCAACTATATAACACTATGTTAGAAACTACAAACTTAACTTCATGAAAACTAATGATACAACACTGTATGTGAAACTATGTGCTTAACTCCGTGAGAACCTACCATATAACACTTTCTAAGAAACTACGTGCCTAACTTCTTAAAAACTAATGTTACAACACTGTGTGTGAAACTACTTGCTTAACTTCTTCAAAACTAACGATACAACACAGTGTGTGAAAATATGTGCTTAACTACATGAGAACCTACCATATAACACTGCATAAGAAACTACGTATTAACCTCTTGAAAACTAACTTTACAACACTGTGTGTGAAACTATGTGCTTACTTCATGAAATCTAACAGTATAACACTGTATTAGAAACTACTTGCTTATCTTCCTCGAAACTAAAGATACAACACTGTGTGCGAAACTATGTGCTTAACCTCATGAAATCTAATTATATAACACTATATGAGAAACTACATACTTAACTTCATGAAAACTAATGATACAACACTGTATGTGAAACTATGTGCTTAACTACATGAGAACCTACCATATAACACTGTATAGGAAACTACGTGCTTACCTTCTTCAAAACTAACGTTACAACACTGTGTGTGAAACTATGTGCTCAACTTCATGAGAACTTTCCATATAACACTGTGTAAGAAACTACGTGTTAACTTCTGCGAAACTAACGATACAGCACTGTGTGTGAAACTATGTGCTTAACTTCATGAAATCCAACTATATAACACTATATGAGAAACTACGTACTTAACTTCATGAAAACTAATGATACAACACTGTATGTGAAACTATGTGCTTAATTACATGAGAACCTATCCATATAACACTGTTTAAGAATCTACGTGCCTAACTTCTTCAAAACTAACGTTACAACACTGTGTGTGAAATTACATGCTTAACTTCTTCAAAACTAACGATACAACACTGCGTGTGAAACTATGTGCTTAACTCCATGAGAACCTACCATATAACACTGTATAAGAAACTATGTGTTAACTACTTCAAAACAAACGTTACAACACTGTGTGTGAAACTACATGCTTAACTTCTTCAAAACTAACGAAACAACACTGTGTGTGAAACTATGTGCTGAACTTCATGAAATCCAACTATATAACACTATATGTGAAACTACGTACTTAACTTCATGAAAACTAATGATACAACACTGTATGTGAAACTATGTGCTTAACTACATGAGAACCTAACATATAACACTGTGTAAGAAACTACGTGCTTAACTTCTTCAAAGCTAACGTTACAACACTGTGTGTGAAACTTCATGCTTAACTTGTTCAAAACTAATGATAAAACAATGTGTGTGAAACTATGTGCTTAACTTCATGAGAACCTACCATATAACACTGTATAAGCAACTACGTATTAACTTCTTCAAAACTAACGTTACAACACTGTGTGTGAAACTACATGCTTAACTTCTTCAAAACTAACGATAAAACAATGTGTGTGTAACTATGTGCTTAACTTCATGAAAAGCTAACATATAACCCTTTGTAAGAAACTACGTGCTTAACTTCTTCAAAACTAACAACACTGTGTGTGAAACTATGTGCTTAACTTCATGAAATCCACATATATAACACTATATGAGAAACTACGTACTTAACTTCATGAAAACTAACGATACAACACTGTGAGTGAAACTATGTGCTTAACTACATGAGAACCTATCATATAACACTGTATAATAAACTATGTGCTTAACTTCTTTAAAACTAACGTTACAACACTGTGTGTTGAAACATCATGCTTAAGTTCTTCAAAACCAGCGATACAACACTGTGTGTGAAACTATGTGCTCAACTTCATGAGAACTTGCCATATAACACTGTATTAGAAAGTACGTGCTTAACTTCATGAAATCTAAGGATACAACACTGTGTGTGAAACTATGTGCTTAACTTCTTCACAACTAACGATACAAATCTGCATGTGAAACTACGTGCTTAACTACATGAGAACCTGCCACATAACACTGTATAAGAAACTACGTGCTTACCTTCTTCAAAATTACGTTACATCACTGTGTGTGAAACTATGTGCTTAACTTCATGAAATCCAACTGTATAACACTATATGAGAAACTACGTAGTTAACTTCATGAAAACTAGTGATACAACACTGTATATTGTCCCGCGCTACCGTCTCGCCAGCAAGAACGACGCAGGACACTCGGATCCTTCTGCAGTAAAGCTTTAATACATCTTGAGAGATAGATGATCAGCTTCTGAGAGGGAGACCCCAAGCTAAGAAACCCAGCCCCTTATATAAGCCTAGGAGCTCCGAGTGAGACGTGTAGAGCCGGGATTTGTGGTTTGCTCATCACCCCAGATGACGGGTGAGGCACAGCTTAAACGGTAAACTCCAACTGACAGCAGATGTCAGCGCCATCTTCTAATGGCGATAGCGATAGTGAAGGCGGCTCCTCACATCTCCCCTATTCATTTATTTTTGAAGCCATAGGACACCCACAACTTTGGAGTGGAGATAGAGGTCAAATCCCCATGTGCAAATTTGGAACATGTACAAAGCTCCTCTCCAGGGTCTTATCCCCAGAGGGAGCCCTGACCAGTCCCGATGTCGTTTTTCTGGGGGAAGGAGATCATGACATAGAACCTTCATGCAAGATGACTTATCTCCCAGGAGAAAGTCGTTATACCGCAGACCTCTCCTGTGCAGTGCTTAGCCTTGCAACTCCTTGGGCTGCTGAAGCCTACCCACTCTATCCCGTGCAATGAGACTAGCCTCGTGGGGTGCAAGAGCCGGGAGGCCAGCGACCTATTGCTTTAACATGGTTAACCAAATGTCAGGGGAGGCTCCGTGTTCTAAGGCAGCAAGTGCTTGTGCCACCATCACTTTGTCTCTTTTGTTTGGGCTCTGAGCTTACACACCATCCAAAGCATCAACACTATTCCACAGCAGAGAACTAGGCTAAATGATCCCACCCCCACCCATTCCTTAAAATAAGAAAATGCAGATGAAATCCAGGAGGAGAGGCCTTCCATCAGAGAAAGATCCAGACGCGTCGAATTCACTTGCAGGATCGCCACTCTCAACTCACGGAGTGTCTGCTCAAACTCAAAAGTCCAATTCTGTAATAAATGTTGAGACAGAGCTTTTGACAGGTTAGCTGCTCTTGTAAAATTCTCATATTGTACTGAAGTGAACACAAAGGCCAGGCAACTTTTGTTCACATCCCAATTGGGCCATCTGCCACAATATATCCAATTGTTCCTGAACCAAATTAATCTGTTGGTTTACCAACATCAGGCCTCCTTGTATCTGAGAATTGGCAGTGGCCTGTTTATCTAGGGCCATGGTCACAGTGGCCGATAGTTCATTAATGGTTTGAGTTGTCTGCACAGTGGCGGAAAGTGCAAGGGCCGAGGCGGTAACCGAAGCAGTAACCGCGGCGGCAGCTATCAGGCCCACAATAATAGCAGAGATCCCAAAAATCTCGCTTTTCCCTAAACAAACTCAAACTACTTGGCACCTCAACAGGAACTGGAACAAATCGAGGCATGTGCATTACCAAAGCAAAAGGGTGCTTAATAGCATCCCAGCATAATGCATAAAAACAATTCTAAGCAGAGCAATTTATTTCTTTCTGATTCTTACCTAAGGTATCATTACTCACAACCCAAATAAAGGGCAGCCAAACACAAATTGGAGCAGCTGAATAATTAGTTCTCTTAAAAGGGGTATACTTAACATTGGAGGAGGACCAATCAGATGATCCAGAGCTCTGTCCCTCACTCAGACTGTTGCCTAATGCCCCTTTCCAATCAAAAGTAATCTGTCCCTTCTCACTATATCCTCCAGCAATCATTGCCATAGGAGAAAGATCAGTACAGCTTCCATTAATTCAAAAGGATTAGCATTAGATCTTTCTGGATCCATATGAATAAAATTATCCTTTAATGAAGAAATCACAGTAAAGCACAAGCTTCCTACCAATGACAAGGTTCTCTCATCCTGAAAACTCTGTATCTGAGGATCTAAAGGCAAAAAGGCAAGCCCCAACTCTCTATTAGTTGTGAAAAATCTAGGGAACACTTGGGCATTATGCATCACTGGCATCGGTAGGGGGAAGGTAGACATGATGGCCCACCGTAACTCTCCCATCATACTAGGAACCATCATCCCGAGTAGGAGAGTCTTCATCACCCACTTGGCCTCCATCCTTCTTATTCTGGAGTTGTGAAGGAGCTCTTCGAGTGAGTCTTTCAGGGATCCACAGGGGGTTTTCTTCCTCCTGTGGAAAAACACACACAGCTCCCCTGGATCTTATTAGAATAGGATCCGGGCCTTTCCATTCATTAGTTACCACATCTTTCCATTTTACAAATTCTTTTGGCCTATCAGGCTCTAAACTGTGGCGATCGGCCGCAGTGTGGCCTTGGGCATCAGAGTTCAAGAAATTAAGGGTAAAAAGTGCCATGGACACAGCAACTCTTGGTACCGAGGGTAGAACATCCTCAATACTCCCCTTTTGTTTAATCAGATATGATTTGAGTGTACGATGGGCACGTTCCACAATGCCCTGTCCTTGAGGGTTATAAGGTAGGCCAGTTAGATGGGTAACATCCATTTGCCGACAAAACTGTCGGAATTTTTGAGAGGTATATGCTGGTCCATTGTCTGTTTTTAAAATTCTGGGTTTTCCCCAAGCACTCCAGGCCTCAAGGCAATGTTGAATCACATATGAGGCCTTTTCCCCTGTTAGGGGTGTGGCAAACATTACGCCAGAACAGGTGTCAACAGAAACATGAACATATTGAAGCCTTCCAAAAGAGGGAATATGAGTAACATCCATCTGCCACATCTGCAATGGTCTAATGCCACGTGGGTTTATTCCCACGTGGGGAGCAGGTAAGAATTCGCAGCAATTCTGGCATTGAGTAACAATTTCCCTAGCCTCTTTCCTGGATAGAGCAAAACGACAGCGCAAGGTCTCAGCCGTCACATGAAAGCGCTGATGGAATTCTTTTGCTGCTTGTGTGTGGGTAGACAAGGCAGCGGCCACCAGCTTTGTAGCCTTGTCCGCTAAGTCATTCCCTAAGGACATGGGACCTGGGAGTCCAGAATGTGCTCGGACATGGGTAATGAAAACAGGAAATCTCCTATTTAACAAGGCAGCTTGTATCTTCTGAAAGATGTTAGCAACTCTGCTGGAGGATCTTATTATTCCAGCTATCTCAAGAAGATTAACTGCATTAACCACATAAGAGGAATCTGATACAATATTGAGGGGTCCTGGAAAAGCCTCAAGAACCTCCAGTACTATCAGACATTCTACAACTTGAGGTGAAGTTTCATTATATTGTTTAGATATAACCCTATCCTTGACCACATAAGCTCCCATACCAGTTTTCGATCCATCAGTGTACACCACAGTCCCATCTGGGAGTGGGTCTTTAGCTGTCACTTGTGGAAACACTATAGCCTGGTTTAGGGCAAACTGTAAAATTGGATGCTTTGGAAAATGATTATCAATTTGTCCTGAAAAGGAAGTAACTAAAACTGCCCAATCACTAGATGTGGCTGCCAAGGTCTGAACTTGTGCAGCAGTATAAGGCACAATCAAGGAATCAGGATCCCTGCCAAAATGCGTAACAGCTGCTTTTATTCCGCGAAGCGCGAGCTGTGCAACAGCATCAGGGTACCAGTCAATAATCTTAGCAGGGGAAGCATTTGGATGAATCCAAAGTAATGGTCCATGTTGCCACAGGACTGCAGTTGGCAATTGAGCTGTCTTAAAAACACACAGATTAAAAGGTAGTGACTCCTCAATACGTTGTAATTGTGCTTCCTGTAAGGCCTCTTCCACCATCTGTAAGGCTCGGTGGGCGGCAGGGGTAAATTTTCTGGGTGAGGAGATATGAGGCTCACCCTCCAGGAGATCGAAGAGGGGTTTTAGATCAGCAGATGGAATTTTTAAAAAGGGCCTCAACCAATTTATATCTCCCAGAAGTTTCTGAAAATCATTTAATGTTTGTAAGTGGTCTTTGCGAATTTCTATTTTCTGAGGAACTATATTTTTGGGAGTAATCATTGAGCCCAAAAAGAGCCCTGTATCTGCAATTTGAACCTTTTCTGAGGCAATCTCTAATCCCCACTGTTTTAATTCAGCCACCAGCATGGGAAAAGCCTTTTGTAAAACATCTAACTCTTTGTGACAAATAAGAATATCGTCCATATAATGGATCATGATTAAAGATGTAAATTGCTTCCTAATTGGCTCCAAAGCCTCCTGCACATACAGCTGACATATTGTTGGGCTATTGGCCATGCCTTGCGGCAGTACCTTCCACTGAAATCTCTTGTCTGGTCCCATATGATTAAGAGAAGGGATAGTGAAGGCAAACCTTGGTCTATCCCGTGGGTAAAGTGGAATAGAGAAGAAACAATCCTTAATATCTATAATAATAAGCTTCCAATCTTGAGGGAGTGCAGAAAGCAAAGGAAGTCCTCTTTGAACAGGGCCAAAAAGATGCATCTGATTGTTAATGGCCCGCAGGTCATGGAGTAATCTCCACTTCCCAGATTTCTTCTTAATAACAAAAATTGGTGTATTCCATGGGGAGGTAGAAGGCTCTAGATGCCCCAGCCGTTCCTGTTCTTGCACTAATCTTGTGACAGCCTCTAATTTTTCAGAGGATAGAGGCCATTGAGAGACCCATAACGGCTCCTCTGTTTTCCACGGTATGGGTCGTGAAGCCTCAACGGCCCCTAAATAAAACCCAGTCCTTTTCTACCCCGATTTCCATGTTGTGTAATGGGTTTTATTCTGCCTTGTTCTTGCCTACCCAAGCCTCTACCCTTTGTATACCCCATCTTTGCCATAATGGCTGATGCCTGGGGGGAGTATTCATTAGTTAGGGTCATGCCCATGGCTTGTAACACATCCCGTCCCCATAAATTTACAGGGAGTGGCAACACATAGGTGGTAAAACATCCCTGTTTGCCCTCAGCGTTCCGCCAGGTTAAGGCTGAGGCACTGATGGCAGGAGAGGACTGGTATCCAAGACCTTGTAGAGAATGAGATGAAACAACAGTGGGCCAAGACTTCGGCCACCAATGGAGTGAAATAATGCTTTTGTCTTCTCCCGTATCCATTATCCCTTCAAATTCTTTTCCATTAATTAACAATTTTATTGTAGGTCTCTCATTTAGGGGTATAGCCAGATAGGCTGAATCACTTCCAGAAGATCCCATAGCCCTTTTTTGTAAAGTGTAGGTTTCTCCATCCCCGAGGGAGGGCAGCAACACCAGTTGTGCAATTCTATCTCCCTGCTTTATAGAAAATACACCCCGAGGGCTAGAACAGAGAACTTGAATCTCCTCTTTATGATACGGGTCAACAATCCAAGGATATATAATGAATCTCTGTAAAGTTAAGGAGCCACGGCCCAGAATAAGCCCAATGGTGGCAGGGGACAAAGGTCCAGGGGAATGGACTGGGACCGGTTGAACATTCATTTGGGGCATGAGTAAGAAGTCGGAGGCGGCACGCAAGTCCATTCCGGGGGTTCCTCGGAAGCCTCTACTTCCTCTTGATTGCTTTTCTGAAATCGGTTCCCATATTTCTGAGGGCCCTGGGACCATGGGCCCCGTGACCCGTTTTTTGATTGGGGTACCTTGGGTTCTTCAATAGGGGGCAGAAGCCTCCCTTTCATATCCCGGACTGACCTGCATTCACTAGCCCTATGATAACCTTTACCACAACGATGGCAAAGCTTCAGTTCTCTTGTTCTTTCAGGGGATTGACAATCTTTCTTAAGGTGCCCCATTTTCCCACAATTAAAACAAGCTTTTCGACTAGATAAATCTCTACGCCTGTGCGTTTGTAAAATGGCGGCAGCTAGTCCTGCATTGGTTAGAGGTCCCCCCAGCTCCCTGCACACTCTGAGCCAATCTTGTAAACCTTTGCTTTTGCGAGGGGCGATAGCCGCTCGACATTCCTGGGTTGCTTGTTCATAGACAAGTTGCTCAATCAGGGGCATAGCTTGTTCTGAATCACCAAAGATGCGACCGGCGGCCTCGGTCATTCTGGCCACAAAGTCTGAAAATGGCTCTTGGGGTCCTTG
The DNA here is from genome assembly GCF_017639785.1 of Mesocricetus auratus. NCBI lineage: Eukaryota > Metazoa > Chordata > Mammalia > Rodentia > Cricetidae > Mesocricetus > Mesocricetus auratus. The sequence continues at coordinate 87,255,624 of NW_024429193.1, read as the reverse complement.
GACAATCTTTGTAAGGTGTCCACTGGATTCTCCCCTTTTTGTGAGGGCCTTCCATGCTTTAATAGCGGCGGCCGACACCTGACCATAGACCCCCCAGATGTAGTCGGTTTGATTAAGGGCATGTTGACCCTGACCTGTCAGCATTTCAAATGTCCACTGCCTCTGATTCTCATCTTCAGCTGTGGCATTAACTCTAGGTTGCGCCTGGGCTGCATCATACCAGAGAGCCTTCCATTCCATGTATTGTCCCATGTTTGGAAGCACTGCTTTCACTGTCGTCTGCCAGTCAGTGGGAGTCATGGCAAAATTAGCAAGCCTTTCTACCTGTATTGTGGTAAAGTTAGCATTGACCCCATAATTACGAACGGATTCGGCCAATTCTTTGATTTGATTGTAATCTACGGGAGTATGTACTCTTCCGCCTTCCACATTCTCGAATACTGGAAAAGCCATTTGTATTTTTCTCCGTTCCTCTAAAGGTAAAAAGGAGTCAGTACCAGTATTCAGCCGAAGCTCATACTGCGGAGGCGCCGAGGGCGTGAGCCCGCCGGATTTATAGGTGGTGGCCTCACATTCATTTTTGGTTTCAGCGGCCGGTGTCTATCAGGGTGATATCTTTCTTCCTCATACCGTGCCACCTCCTCCTCTAGACCACCTTCTTCGCTAGAATCCAGAGTGTCAGAATCGGAATTATCTAGCTCCAAGGCTTCTAGCTCTACCGTAGGGTATAGGCTAGATTCTGGCATTTTCTTTTTCTTAGATTTGTTAGGGGGTGAATGATCACTCCCTTCTTTCTCTCCCCTTTCTTAACTTCTTGGGGAGGGCCTTTTTTCTTAGACATGTCTTTCCTTTTGCGAGCTCCCATTCTCTCACTCCGTTCAGTTTCTGACATGCTATCCTGAACTTCCTCTAAGGTTCCCTGACTTTCTACTATAGCAGGGTGACAGGCCTCATCCTCCAAGCAGTTTTTAACTAGCTTCCAAATGGCTTTGGTACCTAAGTGGAGATCTCCTTCTGCATGCTTCCTGTCTAGTTCTTTACCTAGCTTGTTCCATGAGGCCACAGTGAGGGACCCGGAACAAGCATACCATGGTGCCACTCTATCTACCTCCTTCACAAAATTTTGAAGTGTTCGTGGTGCAATTTTGAGATCTCTTTGTTTTAGCACAGTCTGTAGGGCAGTAACCACTGACTGTGACAACCCCATCGCGCTAGCGGCTTATCTAAAAAACGGCGCTCGACTTACCAGACTGACAGCACCGTTCTGTCAGTACCAGCCACGATGAAGAAGGACAAACAGGACTAGCACCAAACCTCCACTGACCCGTCCCACGGTGATGACAAACTAAGGCCAAAGTCGAGAAAAGGGGTGTTCAGGATAAAGCATACCTCTCTGAACTTACGTCCCTGCAGTTCTGAATCCGCCCCGTCTTCCGAGGGGTCTCCCGCGGCGCCGGCGATGTTGAAGAGTTCCCGGGTTTCTGCACCAGATGTCCCGCGCTACCGTCTCGCCAGCAAGAACGACGCAGGAAACTCGGATGCTTATGCAGTAAAGCTTTAATACATCTTGAGAGATAGATGATCAGCTTCTGAGAGGGAGACCCCAAGCTAAGAAACCCAGCCCCTTATATAAGCCTAGGAGCTCCGAGTGAGACGTGTAGAGCCAGGATTGGTGGTTTGCTCATCACCCCAGATGACGGGTGAGGCACAGCTTAAACGGTAAACTCCAACTGACAGCAGATGTCAGCGACATCTTCTAATGGCGATAGCGATAGTGAGGGCGGCTACTCACAGTATATGAAACTATGTGCTTACCTAATGAGAACCTACCATATAACACTGTATTAGAAACTACGTGCTTAACTTCTTCAAAACTAACGTTAAAATACTGTGTGTGAAACTACATGCTTAACTTCTGCAAAACTAATGATACCACACTGTGTGTGACTCTATGTGCTTAACTTCATGAAATCTAACTGTATAACACTGTATTAGAAACTACTTGCTTATCTTCCTCGAAACTAAAGATACAACACTGTGTGCGAAACTATGTGCTTAATCTCATGAAATCTAATTATATAACACTATACGAGAAACTACGTACTTAACTTCATGAAAATTAACGACACAACACAGTCTGCGAAAATACGTGCTTAACTTCATGAAATCTAATTAAATAACACTATATGAGAAAGTACGTACTTAACTTCATGAAAACTAATGATAGAACACTGTATGTGAAACTATGTGCTTAACTACTTGAGAACCTCTCATATAACACTGTATAATAAACTACGTGCTTAAATTCTTTAAAACTAACGTTACAACACTGTGTGTTGAAAGAACATGCTTAAGTTCTTCAAAACTAACGATACAACACTGTGTGTGACACTATGTGCTCAACTTCATGAGAACTTAGCATATAACACTGTATTAGAAAGTATGTGCTTAACTTCATGAAAACTAATGATACAACACTGTGTGTGAAACTATGTGCTTAACTTCTTCACAACTAACGATACAAAACTGTATGTGAAACTACGTGCTTAACTACATGAGAACCTGCCACATAACACTGTATAAGAAACTACGTGCTTACCTTCTTAAAAACTAACGTTACAACACTGTGTGTGAAACTATGGACTCAACTTCATGAGAACGTACCATATAACACTGCATTAGAGACTACGTGCTTAACTTCATGAAAACTAACGACACAACACAGTATGTGAAACTAAGTGCTTAAGTTCTTCAAAACTAAGAATATAACACTGTGTGTGAAACTACGTGCTTAACTTCATGAAATCCAACTGTATAACACTATATGAGAAACTACGCACTTAACTTCATGAAAACTAATTATACAACACTGTATGTGAAACTATGTGCTTAACTAAATGAGAACCTACCATATAACACTGTATTAGAAAATACGTGCTTAACTTCTTCAAAACTAACGTTACAATACTGTGTGTGAAACTACATGCTAAACTTCTGCAAAACTAACAATAAAACACTGTGTGTGAAACTGTGTACTTAACTTCATGAAATCTAACTGTATAACACTGTATTAGAAACTACTTGCTTATCTTCCTCGAAACTGAAGATACAACACTGTGTGCGAAACTATGTGCTTAACCTCATGAAATCTAATTATATAACATTATATGAGAAACTACGTACTTAACTTCATGAAAAATAATGATACAACACTGTATGTGAAACTATGTGCTTAACTAAATGAGAACCTACCATATAACACTGTATAGGAAACTACGTGCTTAACTTCTTCAAAACCAACGTTACAACACTGTGTGTTGAAAGAACATGCTTAAGTTCTTCAAAACTAACGATACAACACTGTGTGTGACACTATGTGCTCAACTTCATGAGAACTTAGCATATAACACTGTATTAGAAAGTATGTGCTTAACTTCATGAAAACTAATGATACAACACTGTGTGTGAAACTATGTGCTTAACTTCTTCACAACTAACGATACAAAACTGTATGTGAAACTACGTGCTTAACTACATGAGAACCTGCCACATAACACTGTATAAGAAACTACGTGCTTACCTTCTTAAAAACTAACGTTACAACACTGTGTGTGAAACTATGGACTCAACTTCATGAGAACGTACCATATAACACTGCATAGAGACTACGTGCTTAACTTCATGAAAACTAACGACACAACACAGTATGTGAAACTAAGTGCTTAAGTTCTTCAAAACTAAGAATATAACACTGTGTGTGAAACTACGTGCTTAACTTCATGAAATCCAACTGTATAACACTATATGAGAAACTACGTACTTAACTTCATGAAAACTAATTATACAACACTGTATGTGAAACTATGTGCTTAACTAAATGAGAACCTAAACCATATAACACTGTATTAGAAAATATGTGCTTAACTTCTTCAAAACTAACGTTACAATACTGTGTGTGAAACTACATGCTAAACTTCTGCAAAACTAACAATACAACACTGTGTGTGAAACTATGTGCTTAACTTCATGAAATCTAACTGTAAAACACTGTATTAGAAACTACTTTCTTATCTTCCTCGAAACTGAAGATACAACACTGTGTGCGAAACTATGTGCTTAACCTCATGAAATCTAATTATATAACATTATATGAGAAACTACGTACTTAACTTCATGAAAACTAATGATACAACACTGTATGTGAAAATATGTGCTTAACTAAATGAGAACCTACCATATAACACTGTATAGGAAACTACGTGCTTAACTTCTTCAAAACTAACGTTACAACACTGTGTGTGAAATTATGTGCTAAACTTCATGAGAACTTTCCATAAAACACTGTTTAAGAAACTACGTGTTTACTTCTTCGAAACTAACGATACAACACTGTGTGTGAAACTATGTGCTTAAATTCATGAAATCCAACTATATAACACTATATGTGAAATTACGTACTTAACTTCATGAAAACCAATGATACAACACTGTATGTTAAACTATGTGCTTAACTACATGAGAACCTACCATATAACACTGTCTAAGAAACTACGTGCCTAACTTCTTCAAAACTAACATTACAACACTGTGTGTGAAACTATGTGCACAACTTCATGAGAACTTTCCATATAACACTGTATAAGAAACTACGTGTTAACTTCTTCGAAACTAACGATACAACACTGTGTGTGAAACTATGTGCTTAACTTCATGAAATCCAACTATATAACACTATATGAGAAACTACGTACTTAACTTCATGAAAAATAATGATACAACACTGTATGTGAAAATATGTGGTTAACTACATGAGAACCTACCATATAACACTGTCCAAGAAACTATGTGCCTAACTTCTTCAAAACTAACGTTACAACACTGTGTGTGAAACTACATACTTAACTTCTTCAAAACTAACGATACAACACAGTGTGTGAAACTATGTGCTTAACTACATGAGAACCTACCATATAACCCTGTATAAGAAACTACGTATTAACTACTTCTAAACTAACGTTACAACACTGTGTGTGAAACTACATGCTTAACTTCTTCAAAACTAACGATACAACACTGTGTGAAACTATGTGCTTAACTTCATGAAATCCAATTATATAACACTATATGAGAAACTACGTACTTACCTTCATGAAAACTAATGATACAACACTGTATGTGAAACTATGTGCTTAACTACATGAGAACCTAACATATAACACTGTGTAAGAAACTACGTGCTCAACTTCTTCAAAGCTAACGTTACAACACTGTGTGTGAAACTGCATGCTTAACTTCTTCAAAACTAACGATAAAACAATGTGTGTGAAACTATGTGCTTAACTTCAAGAGAACCTACCATATAACACTGTATAAGAAACTACGTAATAACTTCTTCAAAACTAATGTTACAACACTGTGTGTGAAACTACATGCTTAACTTCTTCAAAACTAACCATACAACACTGTGTGTGAAACTATGTGCTTAACTTCATGAAATCCAACTATATAACATTATATGTGAAACTACGTACTTAACTTCATTAAAACTAACGATACAACACAGTGTGCGAAAATACGTGCTTAACTTCATGAAATCTAACTATATAACACTATATGAGAAACTACGTACTTAACTTCATGAAAACTAATGATAGAACACTGTATGTGAAACTATATGCTTAACTACATGAGAACCTACTACATAACACTGTATAATAAACTACATGCTTAAATTCTTTAAAACTAACGTTACAAAACTGTGTGTTGAAAGAACACGCTTAAGTTCTTCAAAACTAGCGATACAACACTGTGTGTGACACTATGTGCTCAACTTCATGAGAACTTACCATATAACACTGTTTTAGAAAGTACGTGCTTAACTTCTTAAAAACTAACGTTACAACACTGTGTGTGAAACTACATGCTTCACTTCTTCAAAACTAACGATTCAGCACTGTGTGTGAAACTATGTGCTAAACTTCATGAAATCCAACTACATAACACTATATGAGAAACTACTTACTTAACTTCATGAAAACTAACGATACAACACTTTGTGTGAAACTATGTTCTTAACTTCTTCACAACTAACGATACAAAACTGTATGTGAAACTACATGCTTAAATACATGAGAACCTATCACGTAACACTGTATAAGAAACTACGTATTAACTACTTCAAAACTAACGTTACAGCACTATGTGTGAAACTACGTGCTTAACTTCTTCAAAACTAACCATACAACACTGTGTGAAACTATGTGCTTAACTTCATGAAATCCAACTATATAACACTATATGAGAATCTATGTACTTAACGTAATGAAAACTAACGATACAACACTGTGAGTGAAACTAAGTGCTTAACTTCTTCAAAACTAACGATACAACACTGTATGTGAAACTATGTGCTTAACAACATAAGAACCTACCACATAACACTGTATAAGAAATTACATGCTTACCTTCTTCATAACTAACGTTACAACACTGTGTGTGAAACTACATGCTTAAGTTCTTCAAAACTAACGATACAACACTGTGTGTGAAACTATGTGCTCAACATCATGAGACCTTTCCATATAACATGGTATAAGAAACTACGTGTTAACTTCTTGAAAACTAACGATACAACACTGTATGTGAAACTTGGTGCTTAACTAAATGAGAACCTACCATATAACACTGTATAAGAAACTACATGCTTAACTTCTTAAAAACTAACGTTACAACACTATGTGTGAAACTACATGCTTAACATCTGCAAAACTAACGATACAACACTGTGTGTGAAAGAATGTGCTTAACTTCATGAAATCTAATTGTATAACACTGTATTAGAAACTACGTACTTAACATCATGAAAACTAATGATACAACACTGTTGTGAAATTATGTGCTTAACTTCCTCAAAACTAACGATGCAACACTGTGTGTGAAAATATATGCTTAACTTCATGAAATCTAACTATATAACACTGTATTAGAAACTACTTGCTTATCTTCCTTGAAACTGACAATACAACACTGTGTGCGAAAAAATGTGCTTAACTTCATGAAATCTAACTACATAACACTATATGAGAAACTATGTACTTAACTTCATGAAAACTAATGATACAACAGTGTATGTGAAACTATGTGCTTAAGTACATGAGAACCTACCATATAACACTGTATAAGAAACTACGTGTTTACTTCTTCAAAACTAACATTACAACACTGTGTGTGAAACAACATGCTTAACTTCTTCAAAACTAACGATACAACACTGTGTGTGAAACTATGTGCTTAACTTCATGAAATCCAACTATATAACACTATAAGAGAAACTACGTACTTAACTTCATGAAAACTAATGATACAACACTGTTGTGAAACTATGTGCTTAACTTCCTCAAAACTAACGATGCAACACTGTATGTGAAAGTATGTGCTTAAGGACATGAGAACTTACCATAAAACACTGTATAAGAAACTACGTGCTTAACTTCTTCAAAATTAACGTTACAACACTGTGTGTGAAACTACTTACTTAAGTTATTCAAAACAAACAATACAACACTGTGTGTGAAACTACTTGCTCAACTTCATGATAACTTACCATAAAACACTCTATTAGAAACTACGTGCTTAACTTCATGAAAACTAACGACACAACACAGTATGTGACACTAAGTGCTTAAGTTCTTCAAAACTAACAATATAACACTGTGTGTGAAACTATGTGCTTAACGTCATGAAATCCAACTGTATAACACTTTATGTGAAACTATGTACTTAACTTCGTGAAAAATAATGATACAACACTGTATGTGAAACTTGGTGCTTAACTAAATGAGAGCCTACCATATAACACTGTATAAGAAACTATGTGATGAACGTCTTCAAAACTAACTTTACCACACTGTGTGTAAAACAACATGCTTAACTTCTTCAAAAATAATGATACAACTCTGTGTGTAAAACTTTATGCTTAACTTCATGAAATCTAACTAAATAATACTGTATTAGAAATTACTTGCTTATCTTCCTCGAAACTGACGATACAACACTGTGTGCGAAACTATGTGCTTAACTTCATGAAATCCAACTATATAACACTATATGGGAAACTACGTACTTAACATCATGAAAACTAATGATACAACACTGTTGTGAAACTATGTGGTTAACTTCCTCAAAACTAACGATGCAACACTGTATGTGAAAGTATGTGCTTAACTACATGAGAACTTACCATAAAACACTGTATAAGAAACTACGTGCTTAATTTCTTCAAAACTAACGTTACAACACTGTGTGTGAAACTACATACTTAAGTTCTTCAAAACTAACAATACAACACTGTGTGTGAAACTACAAGCTAAAGTTCTTCAAAACTAACGATACTACACTGTGTGTGAAACTATGTGCTTAACTTCATGAAATCCAACTATATAACACTATATATGAAACTACCTACTTAACTTCATGAAAACTAACGATACTACAGAGTCTGCGAAGCTACTTGCTTAACTTCATGAATAATTATATAACACTATATGAGAAACTACGTACTTAACGTCATGAAAACTAATGATACAACACTGTATGTGAAACAATGTGCTTAACTACATGAGAACCTACCATATAACACTGTATAAGAAACTACGTGTTAACTTCTTCAAAACTAACGTTACAACACTGTGTGTGAAACTACATGCTTATCTTCTTCAAAACTAACGATACAACACTGTTTGTGAAACTATGTGCTTAACTCATGAAATCCAACTATATAACACTATATGAGAAACTACGTACTTAACTTCATGAAAAGTAACGACTTAACACCGTGTGTGAAACTATGTGCTTAACTTCTTCACAACTAACGATACAAAACTGTATGTGAAACTACGTGCTTAACACCATGAGAACATACCACATAACACTGTATAAGAAACTATATGCTTAACTTCTTCAAAACTAACGTTACAACACTGTGTGTGAAACTACATACTTAACTTCTGCAAAACTAACGATTCAACACTGTGTGTGAAACTATGTGCTTAACTTCATGAAATCTAACTTTATAACACTGTATTAGAAACTACTTGCTTATCTTCCTCTAAACTAAAGATACAACAATGTGTGGGAAACTATGTGCTTAACTTCATGAATCTAATTATATAACACTATATGAGAAACAACGTACTTCACTTCATGAAAACTAATGATACAACAGTGTATGTGAAACTATGTGTTTAATTACATGAGAACTTACCATATAACACTGTGTTAGAAACTACGTGCTCAGCTTCTTCAAAACTAACTTTGCAACACTGTGTGTGAAACTAAATGCTTAATTTCCTCAAAACTAACGATACAACACTGTGTGTGAAACTATGTGCTTAACTTCATGAAATCCAACTGTATAACACTATATGTGAAACTACCTACTTAACTTCATGAAAACTAATGATACTACACAGTCTGCGAATCTATGTGCTTAACTTCATGAAATCTAACTATATAACACTATATGAGAAACTACGTATTTAACTTCATGAAAACTAATGATACAACACTGTATGTGAAACTTGGTGCTTAACTAAATGAGAACCTACCATATAACACTGTATAAGAAACTACATGCTTAACATCTTAAAAACTAACTTTACAACACTGTGTGTGAAACTACATGCTTAACGTCTGCAAAAGTATCAATACAACACTGTGTGTGAAAGTATGTGCTAAATCATGAAATCTAACTGTATAACACTGTATTAGAAACTACGTACTTAACATCATGAAAACTAACGATACAATACTGTGTGTGAAACTATGTGCTTAACGTCTTCAAAACTAACGATACCACACTGTATGTGAACTATGTGCTTAACTATATGAGAACCTAACATGTAACACTGTATAAGAAACTACGTGCTTAACTTCTTCAAAACTAACGTTACAACACTGTGTGTGAAACTACATGCTTAAGTTCTTCAAAACTAACGATACAAAACTGTGTGTGAATCTACTTGTTCAACTTCATGAGAACTTACCATAAAACACTGTATTAGAAACTACGTGCTTAACTTCATGAAAACTAACGACACAACACAGTATGTGAAACTAAGTGCTTAAGTTCTTCAAAACTAACAATATAACACTGCGTGTGAAACTATGGGCTTAACGTCATGAAATCCAACTGTATAACACTGTATGTGAAACTACGTACTTAACTTCATGAAAACTAACAATTACAACACAGTCTGCGAAACTTCTTGCTTAACTTCATGAAATCTAACTATATAACACTATATGAGAAACTACGTCCTTAATTTTATGAAAACTAATGATACAACACTGTATGTGAATCTATGTGCTTAACTAAATGAGAACCTACCATATAACACTGTATAAGAAACTACGTGCTTTACTCCTTCAAAATTAACCTTACAACACTGTGTGTGAAACTATGTGCTCAACTTCATGAGAACTTTCCATATAACACTGTATAAGAAACTACGTGGTAACTTCTTCAAAACTAACGATAAAACACTGTGTGTAAAACTATTTGCTTAACTTCTTCAAAACTAATGATACAACACTGTATGTGCAACTATGTGCTTAACTGTAAGAGAACATAGCATGTAACACTGTATGAGAAACTACGTACTTAACTTCTTTTAAACTAACGTTACAACACTGTGTTTGAAACTATATGCTTAACTTCTTCAAAACTAACAATATAACACTGTGTGTGAAACTATGTGCCTAACTTCATGAAATCCAACTATATAACACTATATGAAACTACGTACTTAACTTCATGAAAACTAACGATACAATACAGTCTGCGAAACTACGTGCTTATCTTCATGAAATCTAACTATATAACACTATATGAGAGACTACCTCCTTAATGATACAACACTGTATGTGAAACTATGTGCTTAACTAAATGAGAACCTACCATATAACACTGTATAAGAAACTACGTGCTGAACGTCTTCAAAACTAACTTTACCACAGTGTGTAAAACTACATGCTTAACTTCTTCAAAACAAACGATACAACACTGTGTGTGAAACTATATGCTTAACTTCATGAAATCTAACTATATAACACTGTATTAGAAACTACATGCTTATCTTCCTCGAAACTGACGATACAACACTGTTTGCGAAACTATGTGCTTATCTTCATGAAATCTAACTATATAACACTATATGAGAAACTACGTACATAACTTCATGAAAACAAATGATACAACACTGTATGTGAAACTATGTGCTTAACTACATGAGAACCTACCTTACAACACTGTATAAGAAACTACGTGTTAACTTCTTCAAAACTAACTTTACAACAATGTGTGTGAAACTACAAGCTTAACTTCTGCAAAACTATCGATACAACACTGTGTGTGAAAGTATGTGCTTACCTTCATGAAATCTAACTGTATAACACTGTATTAGAAACTATGTACTTAACATCATGAAAACTAACGATACAACACTGTGTGTGAAACTATGTGCTTAACGTCTTGAAAACTAACGATACAACACTGTATGTGAACCTATGTGCTTAACTATATGAGAACCTACCATATAACACTGTATAAGAAACTACGTGCTTCACTTCTTCAAAACTAACGTTACAACACTGTGTGTGAAACTATGTGCTCAACTTCATGAGAACTTTCCATATAACACTGTATAAGAAACTACGTGTTAACTTCTTCAATATTAATGATACAACACTGTGTGTGAAACTAAGTGCTTAATTTCATGAAATCCAACTATATAGCTCTGTATGAGAAACTACGTACTTAACTTCATGAAAATTAACGATACAACACTGTGTGTGAAACTATGTGCTTAACTTCTTCAAAACTAATGATACAACACTGTATGTGAAACTATGTGCTTAACTATATGAGAACATAGCATGTAACACTGTATAAGAAAATATGTGCTTAACTTCTACAAAACTAACTTTATAACACTATGTGTGAAACTACATGCTTAATTTCTTCAAAACTAACAATATAACACTGTGTGTGAAACTATGTGCCTAACTTCATGAAATCCAACTATATAATACTGTATGTGAAACTACGAACTTAACTTCATGAAAACTAACGATACAATACAGTCTGTGAAACTTAGTGCTTATCTTCATGAAATCTAACTATATAACACTATATGAGAGACTACCTACTTAACTTCATGAAAACTAATAATACAACACTGTATATGAAATTATGTGCTTAACTAAATGAGAACCTACCATATAACACTGTATAAGAAACTACATGCTGAACGTCTTCAAAACTAACGTTACCACACTGTGTGTAAAACTACATGCTTAACTTCTTCAAAACAAACGATATAACACGGTGTGTGAAACTATATGCTTAACTTCATGAAATCTAACTATATAACACTGTATTAGAAGCTACTTGCTTATCTTCTTCGAAACTGACAATACAACACTGTGTGCGAAACTATGTGCTTAACTTCATGAAATCTAACTACATAACACTATATGAGAAACTACGTACTTAACTTCATGAAAACTAATGATACAACATTGTATGTGAAACTAGGTGCTTAACTACATGAGAACCTTCCACATAACACTGTATAAGAAACTACGTGTTAACTTCTTCAAAACTAACGTTACAACACTGTGTGTGAAACTACATGCTTAACTTCTTCAAAACTAATGATACAACACTGTGTGAGAAACTAAGTGCTTGACTTCATGAAATCCAACTATATAACACTGTATGAGAAACTACGTACTTAAAATCATGAAAACTAATGATACAACACTGTTGTGAAACTATGTGCTTAACTTCCTCAAAACTAACGATGCAACACTGTATGTGAAAGTATGTGCTTAAGGACATGAGAACTTACCATAAAACACTGTATAAGAAACTACGTGCTTAACTTCTTCAAAACTAACGTTACAACACTGTGTTTGAAACTACATGCTTAAGTTCTTCAAAACTAACGATACAAAATTGTGTGTGAAACTACTTGGTCAACTTCATGAGAACTTACCATAAAACCCTGTATTAGAAACTACGTGCTTAACTTCATGAAAACTAACGACACAACACAGTATGTGAAACTAAGTGCTTAAGTTCTTCAAAACTAACAATAAGTCTGTGTGTGAAACTATGTGCTTAACGTCATGAAATCCAACTGTATAACACTTTATGTGAAACTACGTACTTATCTTCATGAAAACTAACGATACAACACAGTCTGCGAAACTTCTTGCTTAACTTCATGAAATCTAACTATATAACATTATATGAGAAACTACGTACTTAAATTCATGAAAACTAATGATACAACACTGTATGTGAAACTTGGTGCTTAACTAAATGAGAACCTACCATATAACACTGTATAAGAAACTACATGCCTAACTTCTTAAAAACTAACGTTACAACACTGTATGTGACACTTCATGCTTAACTTCTTCAAAACTAATGATACAACACTGTGTGTGAAAGTATGTGCTTAACGTCTTCAAAACTAACGATACAACAGTGTATGTGAAACTATGTGCTTAACAATATGAGAACCTAACATATAACACTGTATAAGAAACTACGTGCTTAACTTCTTCAAAACTAACGTTACAACACTGTGTGTGAAACTATGTGCTCAATTCATGAGAGCTTTCCATATAACACTGTATAAGAAACTACGTGTTAACTTCTTCATAACTAACGTTACAACACTGTGTGTGAAACTACATACTTAAGTTCTTCAAAACTAAAAATACAACACTGTGTGTGAAACTACATGCTAAAGTTCTTCAAAACTAACGATACAACACTGTGTGTGAAACTACATGCTAAAGTTCTTCAAAACTAACGATACAAAACTGTGTGTGAAACTATGTGCTTAACTTCATGAAATCCAACTATATAACACTATATATGAAAACCTACTTAACTTCATGAAAACTAACGATACTACACCGTCTGCGAAGCTCCATGCTTAACTTCATGAAATCTAACTATATTACACTATATGAGAAACTATGTACTTAACGTCATGAAAACTAATGATACAACACTGTATGTGTTGTATAACGTTATAACACTGTGTGTGAAACTATGTGCTCAACTTCATGAGAACTTTCCATATAAGACTGTATAAGAAACTACGTGTTAACTTCTTCAAAACTAACGATACAACACTGTGTGTGAAAATATGTGCTTAACTTCATGAAATCCAACTATATAAGACTATAAGAGAAACTACATACTTTACTTCATGAAAACCAACGATACAACACTGTGTGTGAAACTATGTGCTTAACTTCATGAAATCTAACTAAATAACACTGTTTTAGTAACTACTTGCTTATTTTCCTCGAAACTTACGATACAACACTGTGTGCGAAAATATGTGCTTAACTTCATGAAATCTAACTACATAACACTATATGAGAAACTACGTACTTAACTTCATGTAAACTAATGATAAAACACTGTATGTGAAACTATGTGCTTAACAACATGAGAACCTACCACATAACACTCTATTAGTAATTACGTGCTTATCTTCTTCGAAACTAACGATACAACACTGTGCTCAACGTCATGAGAACTTACCATATTACACTGTAATAGAAACTACGTGCTTAACTTCATGAAAACTAACGACACAACACAGTATGTTAAACTAAGTGCTTAACTTCTTCAAAACTAACAATACAACACTGTGTGTGAAACTATGTGCTTAACTTCATGAAATCCAACTATATAACACTATATGTGAAAGTACGTACTTAACTTCATGAAAACTAATGATACAACACTGTATGTGAAACTCTGTGCTTAACTATATGAGAACCAACCATTTAACACTGTATAAGAAACTACGTGCTTACCTTCTTCAAAACTAACGTTACAACACTGTGTGTGAAACTGCATGATTAACTTCTTCAAAACTAACGATACAACACTGTGTACAAAAATATGTGCTTAACGTCATGAAATCTAACTATATAACACTATATGAGAAACTACGTACTTAACTTCATGAAAACTAATGATACAATAGTGTATGTGAAACTACGTGCTTATCTGCATGAGAACTTACCATATAACACTGTATTAGAAACTACGTGCCTAAATTCATGAAAACTAACGACAAAACACAGTATGTGAAATCAAGTGCTTAACTTCTTCAAAACTAACAATACAACACTGTGTGTGAAACCATGTGCTTAACTTCATGAAATCCAACAATATACCACTGTATGTGAAAGTATGTTCTTATCTTCATGAAAACTAACGATACAACACAGTCTGCGAAACTACGTGCTTATCTTCATGTTAACTAACAATACAACACTGAGTGTGAAACTACAGGCTTAACTTCTTCAAAACTAACGATACAACACTGTGTGTGAAATTATGTGCTCAACCTCATGAGAACTTACCATATTACACTGTATTTGAAACTACGTGCTTAACTTCATGAAAACTAACGGCACAACAAAGAATGTTAAACTAAGTGCTTACTTCTTCAAAACTAACAAACAACACTGTGTTGAAACTATGTGCTTAACTTCCTGAAATTCAACTATATAACACTGTATGTGAAACTAAGTGCTTATCTTCTTCGAAAATAACGATACAGCACTGTGTGCGAAACTATGTGCTAAACTTCATGAAATCTAACTATATAACACTGTTTTAGAAACTACGTGCGTATCTTCTTCGAAACTAACGATACAACAATGTGTGCAAAACTATGTGCTAAATTTAATGAAATGTAACTATATAACACTATATGAGAAACTACGTACTTAACTTAATGAAAACTAATGATACAACAGTGTATGTGAAACTACTTGCTTAACTACATGAGAACTTACCATATAACACTGTATTAGAAACTACGTGCCTAACTTCATGAAAACTAACGACAAAACACAGTATGTGAAACCAAGTGCTTAACTTCTTCAAAACTGACAATACAACACTGTGTGTGAAACTATGTGCTTAACTTCATGAAATCCAACAATATAACACTATATGTGAAAGTATGTACTTAACTTCATGAAAACTAACGATACAACACAGTCTGCGAAACTACGTGCTTATCTTCATGGAAACTAACAAGACAACACTGAGTGTGAAACCACATGCTTAAATTCTTCAAAACTAACTATACAACACTGTGTGAGATAGTATGTGCTCAACCTAATGAGAACTTACCATTTTACACTGTTAGAACCTACGTGCTTAACTTCATGAAAACTAACGACACAACACAGTATGTTAAACTAAGTGCTTACTTCTTCAAAACTAACAATACAACACTGTTTGTGAAACTATGTGCTTAACTTCCTGAAATTCAACTATATAAAACTATATGTGAAACTAATTGCTTATCTTCTTCGAAACTAACGATACAGCACTGTGTGCGAAACTTTGTGCTAAACTTCATGAAATCTAACTGTATAACACTATATGAGAAACTACCTACTTAACTTCATGAAAACTAATGATACAATTGTGTATGTGAAACTATGTGCTTAACTACATGAGAAATTACCATATAACACTGTATTAGAAAATACGTGCTTAACGTCTTCAAAACTAACGTTACAACACTGTGTGTGAAACCACATGTTTACCTTCTTCAAAACTAACGATACAACACTGTGTTTGAAACTATGTGCTTAACTTCATGAAACTAACTATATAACCCTGTATTATAAACTACGTGCTTATCTTCTTCGAAACAGACGATACAACACTGTGTGTGAAAGTATGTGCTTAACTTCATGAAATCTAACTATATAACACTGTATGAGAAACTACGTACTTAACTTCATGAAAACTAATGAAACAACAGTGTATGTGAAACTACGTGCTTAACTACATGAGAACTTACCATATAACACTGTATTAGAAACTATGTGCTTCGCTTCATGAAATCTAACTATATAAGTCTGTATTAGAAACTACGTGCTTATCTTCTTCGAAACTGACCATACAACAATGTGTGTGAAACTATGTGCTTAACTTCATGAAATCCAACTATATAATTCTATATGAGTAACTACGTACTTAACTTCATGAAAACTAACGATACAACACTGTGTGTGAAACTATGTGCTTAACTTCTTCAAAACCACCGATACAACACTGCCTGTGAAACTATGTGGTTAACTACATGAGAACCTATCATATAACACTGTATTAGAACTTACGTGCTTATCTTCATGGAAACTAACAATACAACACCGTGTTTGAAACTACATGCTTAACTTCTTCCAAACTAACGATACAATACTGTGTGTGAAACTATGTGCTTAACTTCATGAAATCTAACTATATAACACTGTTTTAGAAACTAAGTGCTTGTCTTCCTCGAAACTAACGATACAACACTGTGTGCGAAACTATGTGCTTAACGTCATGAAATCTAACTATATAACACTTTTTGAGAAACTACGTACTTAACTTCATGAAAACTAATGATACAAGACTGTATGTGAAACTATGTACTAAACTAAATGATAACCTACCATTTAACACTGTATTAGGACTTACGTGCTTATCTTCATGGAAACTAACAATACAAAACTGTGTGCGAAACTATGTGCTTAACTTCATGAAATCCAAAAATATAACACTATATGTGTAAGTATGTACTTAACTTCATGAAAACTAATGATACAAAACTGTATGTGAAACTCTGTGCTTAACTAAATGAGAACATACCATATAACATTGTATAAGAAACTACGTGCTTAACTTCTTCAAAACTAACGTTACAACACTGTGTGTGAAACTGCATGATTAACCTCTTCAAAACTAACGGTACAACACTGTGTGTGAAAATATGTGCCTAACGTCATGAAATCTAACTATATAACACTATATGAGAAACTACGTACTTAACTTCATGAAAACTAATGATAAAACAGTGTATGTGAAACTACGTGCTTAACTACATGAGAACATACCATATAACATTGTATTAGAAACTACGTGCTTAACTTCATGAAAACTAACGACACAACACATTATGTGAAACTAAGTGCTTATTTCTTCAAAACTAACAATACAACACAGTGTGTGCAACTATGTGCTTAACTACATGAGAACTTACCATATTACACTGTATTAGAAACTACGTGCTTAACTTCTTCAAAACTATCTTTACAACACTGTGTGTGAAACTACATGCTGAACTTCTTCAAAACTAACGATACAACACTGTTTGTGAAACTATGTGCTCAACTTCATGAGAACTAACCATATAACACTGTATTAGAATCTACGTGGCTAACTTCATGAAAACTAACGACAGAACACAGTATGTGAAACTAAGTGCTTAACTTCTTCAAAACTAACAATACAACACTGTGTGTGAAACTATGTGCTTAACTTCATGAAATCCAACTTTATAACTCTATATGTGAAAGTACGTACTTAACTTCATGAAAACTAACTATACAACACTGCAAAACTACGTGCTTCACTTCATGAAATCCAACTATATAACACTATATGTGAAAGTACGTACTTAACTTCATGAAAACTAACGATACAACACAGTCTGAGAAACTACGTGCTTAACTTCATGTAATCTAATTATATAACACTATATGAGAAACTTCGTGCTTAACTTCATGAAAACTAATGATACATCACTCTATGTGAAACTCTGTGCTTAACTATATGAGAACCCACCATATAACACTGTTTAAGAAACTACGTGCTTAACTTCTTCAAAACTAACGTTACAACACTGTGTGTGAAACTGCATGATGAACTTCTTCAAAACTAACGATACAACACTGTGTGCGAAAATATGTGATTAACGTCATGAAATCTAACTATATAACACTATATGAGAAACTACGTACTTAACTTCATAAAAACTAATGATACAACAGTGTATGTGAAACTACGTGCATAACTACATGAGAACTTACCATATAACACTGTATTAGAAACTACATGCTTAAATTCATGAAAACTAACGACACAACACAGTATGTGAAACTAAGTGCTTACTTCTTCAAACCTAACAATACAACACTGTATGGGAAACTATGTGCTTAACTTCCTGAAATCCAACTATATAACACTAATATGTGAAACTACGTGCTTATCATCTTTGAATCTAACGATACAACACTGTGTGCGAACGATGACCTTAACTTCATGTAATCTAACTATATAACACTATATGAGAAAATACGTACTTCTTCAAACTAACAATACAACACTGTGTGTGAAACTATGTTCTTATCTTCATGAAATCCAACTATATAACACGATATGTGAAACTACGTACTTAACTTCATGAAAACTAACGATACAACACTGTATGTGAAGGTACGTGCTTAACTACATGAGAACTTACCATATAACACTGTATTGGAAACTACGTGCTTAACTTCTTCAAAACTAACTTTACAACACTGTGTGTGAACCACATGCTTAACTTCTTCAAAACTAACGACACAACACAGTATGTGAAACTAAGGGCTTAATTCTTCAAAACTAACGATACAACACTGTGTGTGAAACTATGTTCTTAACTTCATGAAATCCAACTATATAACCCTATATGTGAAACTACGTACTTAACTTCATGAAAACTAATGATATAACACTGTATGTGAAACTCTGTGCTTAACTAAATGAGAACCTACCATATAACACTTTTTAAGAAACTACGTGCGTAACTTCTTCAAAACTAATGTTACAACACTTTGTGTGAAACTGCATGATTACCTTCTTCAAACCTAACGATACAACATAGTGTGCGAAAATATGTGCCTACCGTCATGAAATCTAGCTATATAACACTATATGAGAAACTACGTACTTAACTTCATGAAAACTAATGATACAACACTGTATGTGAAACGAAGTGCTTACTTCGTCACAACTAACAATACAACACTGTGTGTGAAACTATGTGCTTAACAACATTAGAACCTACCATATAACACTGTATTAGAACTTACGTGCTTATCTTCATGGAAACTAACAATACAACACTGTGTGTGAAACTACATGCTTTAATTCTTCAAAGCTAACGATACAAAACTGTGTGTGCAAGTATGTGCTCAACTCATTAGAAGTTACCATATTACACTGTATTTGAAACTATGTGCTTAACTTCATGAAAACTCCCGACACAACACAGTATGTTAAACTAAGTATGTAACTACTTCAAAACTAACAATACAACACTGTGTGTGAAACTATGTGCTTAACTTCATGAAATCCAACTATATAACACTATAAGTGAAAGTACGTACTTAACTTCATGAAAACTAATGATACAACACTGTATTTGAAACTCTGCTTAACTCTATGAGAACCTACCATATAACACTGTATAAGAAACTACGTGCTTAACTTCTTCAAAACTAACGTTACAACACTGTGTGTGAAACTGCATGAGTAACTTCTTCAAAACTAACGATACAAAACTGTGTGTGAAACTATGGGCTTAATATCATGAAATTTAACTATATAACACTATATGAGACACTACGTACTTAACTTCATGAAACCAATGATACAACACTGTATGTGAAACTAAGTGCTTATTTCTTCAAAACTAACAATACAACACTGTGTGTGAAACTATGTGCTTAACTACATGGGAACTTACCATATTACCCTGTATTAGAAACTACGTGCTTAACTTCTTCAAAACTATCTTTACAACATTGTGTGTGAAACTACATGCTGAACTTCTTCAAAACTAACGATTCAACACTGTTTGTGTAACTATGTGCTCAACTTCATGAGAACTAACCATATAACACAGTATGAGAAACTACGTGGCTAACTTCATGAAAACTAACGACACAACACAGTATGTGAAACTAAGTGCTTAACCTCTTCAAAACTAACAATACAACACTGTGTGTGAAACTAAGTGCTTAACTTCTTCAAAACTAACAATACAACACTGTGTTTGAAACTAGGTGCTTAACTTCTTTAAAATTAACTCTACAACACTCTGTGTGAAACAATGTGCTTAACTTCATGAAATCTAATTATATAACACGGTATTAGAAACTACATGCTTACCTTCATGGAAACTAACGATACAACACTGTGTGTGAAACTATGTGCTTAACTGCATGAAATCTAACTATATAACACTATATGTGAAACTACGTAATTAACTTCATGAAAACTAACGATACAACACAGTCTGTGAAACTATGTGCCTAACTTCTTCAAAACTAATGATACATCATTGTCTGAGAAAATACGTGCTTAACTTCATGGAACCTAACGATACAACACATTATGTGAATCTAAGTGCTTAACATCTTAAAAACTAACAATACAACACTGTGTGTGAAACTATGTGCTTAACTTCATGAAATCTAACTATATCACACTATATGTGAAACTACGTACTTAACTTTATGAAAACTAATGATACAACACAGTCTGTGAAACTACGTGCTTAACTTCTTCAAAAGTAACAATACAACACTCTGTCTGAAACTATGTGCTTAACTACATGAGAACTTGCCATATAACATAGTATTAGAAAGTAAGTTCTTACCTTCTGCAAAACTGACGATACAACACTCTGTGTGAAACTACTTGCTTAACTTCTCCAAGACTAACGATACAACACTATGTGTGAGACTACATGCTTAACTTCTTCAAAACTAACGATACTGTGTGCTTAACTTCATGGAACCTAATGATACAACACGTTATGTGAAACTGAGTGCTTAACATATTCAAAAGTAACAATACAACACTGATTTTGAAACTACGTGCTTATCTTCTGCAAAACTAACGATACAACACTGTGTGTGAAACTACTTGCTTAACTTCTTCAAAACTAACGATACAACACTGTGTGTGAGACTATATGCTTAACTTCTTCAAAATTAACGATACTGTGTGCGAAACAATGGGCTTACCTTCCCGAAATCAAACTAAATAACACTATATGAGAAATTACGTACTAAACTTCATGAAAACTAACGATACAACACAGTATGTGAAACTACATGCTTAACTTCTTCAAAACTAACGATACATCATTGTCTGAGAAAATAGGTGCTTAACTTCATGGAACCTAACGATACAACACATTATGTGAAACTAATTGCTTAACATCTTCAAAATTAACAATACAAACCTGAGTTTGAAACTAAGTTGTTATCTTCTGGAAAACTAACGATACAAAACTGTGTGGGAAATTACTAGCTGAAGTTCATGAAAACTAACAATATAACAGTGTGTGAAAGCATGTTCTTAAATTCATGAGAACTTACGGTATAGCACTGTATTATAAATTATCTGCTTATCTTCATGGAAACTAACAATACAACACTGTGTGTGAAACTTTGTGCTCAACTTCATGAAATCCAACTATATAACACTATATGTGAAACTACGTACTTAACTTCATGAAAAATAACGATACAACACAGTCTGCGATACTACGTGCTTAACTTCTTCAAAAGTAACAATACAACACTATGTGCTTAACTACATGAGAACTTGCCATATAACACTGTATTAGAAACTACATGCTTAACTTCTGCAAAACTAACGATACAACACTGTGTGTGAAACTGTGTGCTTAACTACATGAGAACTTACCATATAAAACTGTGTTAGAAACTACATGCTAAACTTCTTCAAAACTAATGATACAACACGGTGTTTGAAACTACAAGCTTAACTTCTACAAAACTAACGATACAACACTGTGTGTGAAACTATGTGCTTAACTTCATGAAAGGTAACTATATAACACTATATGAGAAGCTACGTACTTAACTTCATGAAAACGAATGATACAACACTGTATGTGAAACTAGGTGCTTAACTACCTGAGAACCTACCATATAACACTCTAAGAAATTACGTGCTTAACTTCTTCAAAACTAAGGTTCCAACACTGTGTGTAACTACATGCTTAACTTCTTCAAAACAAACAATACAACACTGTGTGTGAAACGATGTGCTCAACTTCATGAGAACTTACCATGTAACACTGTAGTAGAAACTGTGCTTAACTTCATGAAACCTAACGACACAACACAGTATGTGAAACTAAGTGCTTAACATCTTCAAATGTAATGATACAAAATTTTCTGAGAAAATAAACGCTTAACTTCATGGAAACTAACGATACAAAACAGTATGTGAAACTAAGTGCTTAACAATTTCAAAAGTAACAATACAACACTGTGTTTGAAACTAGGTGCTTAACTTCTTCAAAACTATCATTAGAACACTGTGTGTGAGACTACATGCTTAACTTCTTCAAAACTAACGATATAAAACTGTGTGTGAAACTATGTGCTCTACTTCATGAAATCTAACTATATAACACTCTATTAGACTACGTGCTTATCTTCTTCGAAAATAACGATACAACACTGTGTGCGAAACTATGTGCTTAACTTCATGAAATCTAACTGTATAACACTATATGAGATACTACATACTTAACTTCATGGAAAATAACGTTACCACACTGTGTTTGAAACTATGTGCTTAACTTCATGAAATCTAACTATATAAGACTATATGAGAAACTACGTACTTATCTTCATGAAAACAAATGATACAACGGTGTATGTGAAACTATGTGCCTAACTACATGAGAATTTACCACATAAAACTGTATTAGAAACTACGTGCTTAACTTCTGCAAAACTAACGATACAACACTCTATGTGAAACTACATGCTTAACTTCTTCAAAACTAACGATACAACACTGTGTGAACCGACATGCTTAACTTCTCCAAAACTAATGAAACAACAGTGTGTGTGTGAAACTATGTGCTTAACTACATGAGAACTTACCATATAACACTGTTTTAAAAAAATACGTGCTTAACTTCTTCAAAAGTAATGATACAACACTGTGTGTGAAACTACCAGCTAACTTCTTCAAAACTAAAAATACAACACTGTGTGTTAAACTATGTGCTTGACTTCATAAAATCTAACTATATAACACTGTATTAGAAACTACATACTTATCTTCTTCGACACTAACGATACAACACTGTGTGCGAAACTATGTGCTTAACTTCATGAAATCTAACTATATAACACTATATGAGAAACTACGTACTTACCTTCATGAAAACTCATGATACAACAGTGTATGTGAAACTATGTGCTTAACTACATGAAAACTTACCATATAACACTGTGTTAGAAACGACATGCTTAACTTCTTCAACCTAACAATAAAACACTGCGTGTGAAACTATGTTCTGAACTCCTTTAGAACTTACCATATAACACTGTATTAGAAACTACGTGCTTAACTTCATGAAAACTAACGACACAACACAGTATGGGAAACTAAGTGATTAACTTCTTCAAAAATAACGTTACAACATTGCGGGAGAAAATACGTGCTTAACTTCTACAAAAATAACGTTACTATACTGTGTGTGAAACTACATGCTTAACTTCTTCAAAACTAATGATACAACACTGTGTGTGAAACTATGTGCTTAACTTCATGAGAACTTACCATATAACACTGTTTTAGAAACTAAGTGCTTAACTTCATTAAAACTAACGACACAACACAGTATGTGAAACTAAGAGCTTAACTTCTTCAAAACTAACAATACAACACTGTGTCTGAAACTATGTGCTTAACTACAGGAGAACTTACCATATAGCACTGTATCAGAAACTACATGCTTAACTTCTTCAAAACTAACGATACAATACTTTGTGAGAATCTCCATGCTTAACTTCTCCAAAACTAACGATACAACACTGTGTGTGAAACTACGTGCTTAACTTCTACAAAACTAAGGATACAACACTGTGTGTGAAACTACAAGCTTAACTTCTTCAAAACTAACGATACAACACTGTGTGTGAAACAATGTGCTGACGTTCATGAAATCTAACTGTATAACACTATATGAGAAACTATATACTTAACATCATGGAAACTAACGATAAAACACTGTCTGTGAAACTATGTGCTTAACTTCATGAAATCTATCTATATAACACTATATGAGAAATACGTACTTAACATCATGAAAACTAACGACACAACACAGTATGTGAAATTAAGTGCTTAACATCTTCAAAAGTAATGATACAACATTGTGTGAGAAAATACGTGCTTCACTTCTACAAAACTAAGGATAAACACAGTGTGTAAAACTATTTCCTTACTTCATGAGAACTTACCATATAACACTGTTTTAAAATCTAGGTGGATAAATCTTCAATACTGAGGATGCAACACTGTGTGGGAAACTATATGCTTCAATTCTTCAAACTAACGATACAACTCTGTGTGTGAAACTATGTGCTTAACTTCATGAAATCTAACTGTATAACACTACATGAGAAACTACATACTTAACTTCATGGAAACTAACGATACAACACTGTGTGTGAAACTATCTGCTTAACTTCATGAAATCTAACTATATAACACTATATGAGAAACTTCGTACTTAACTTCATGAAAACTAACGATACAACACAGTATGTAAAACTACGTGCTTAACTTCTTCAAAACTAACAATACATCATTGTTTGAGAAAATGCCTGCTTAACTTCATGGAACTTAACGATACAACACATTATGTGAAACTAAATCCTTAACATCTTCAAAAGTAACAATACAAAACTGAGTTTGAAACTACGTGCGTACCTTCTGCAAAACTAACGATACAACACTGTGTGTGAAATTACTAACTGAAGTTCATGAAAACTAACAATACAGCACATTGTGTGAAACCATATTCTTAACTTCATGAGAACTTCCGGAATAACACTGTGTTTGAAACTACCTGATTATATTCTTCAAAACTAACGATAAACACTTTGTATGAAATTACTAGCTGAAGTTCATGAAAACTAACAATATAATACAGTGTGTGAAACCATGTTATAACTTCATGATAACTTACGGGATAACACTGTATTAGAAACTACGTGCTTATCTTCATGGAAACTAACAATACTAAACTGTGTGTGAAACTATGTGCTTACCTTCTTCAAAAGTAACAATACTGCATTGTGTGAGAAAATATGTGCTTAACTTCATGGAAACTAACGATACAACACTGTATGTGAAACTAAGTGCTGAACAATTTCAAAACTGACAATACAACACTGTGTTTGAAACTAAGTGCTTAACATTCTCAAAAGTAATGATACAATATGTGTGAGAAAATACTTGCTTAACTTCTTCAAAACTAACGATAAACACAGTGTGTGAAACTGTGTCCTTATTCATGAGAACTTACCATATAACACTGTTTTAGAATCTAGGTGCATAATTCTTCAATTCTAAGGATTCAACACTGTGTGGGAAACAACATGCTTAACTTCTTCAAACTAACGATACAACACTGTGTGTGAAACTATGTGCTTAACTTCATGAAATCTAACTGTATAACACTATATGAGAAACTACATAGTGAATTTCATGGAAACTAACGGTACAACACTGAGTGTGAAACTATGTGCTAAACTTCATGAACTCTAACTATATATCACTATATGAGAAACTACGTAACAATACAACACTGTATCTGAAACTATGTGCTTAACTACATGAGAACTTACCATATAACACTGTATTGGAAATTACGTGCTTAACTTCCTCAAAACTAACGATACAACACTGTGTGTGAAACTATGTGCTTACGTTCATGAAATCTAACTGTATAACCCTATATGAGAAACTACATACTTAACATCATGGAAACTAACGATACAACACTGTGAAACTATGTGCTTAACTTCATGAAATCTAACTATATAACACTATATGAGAAACTATGTACTTAACTTCATGAAATCTAAAGATACAACACAGTATGTGAAATTAAGTGCTTAACATCTTCAAAAGTAATGATACAACATTGTGTGAGAAAATACGTGCTTAACTTCTACAAAACTAACGATAAACACAGTGTGTGAAACTACATGCCTAACTACATGAGAACTTACCATATATCACTGTATTAGAAACTACGTGCTTTACTTCTTCAAAACTAGCAATACAACACAGTGTGTGAAATTATGTGCTTAACTTCATGAAATCTAACTGTATAACACTATATGAGAAACTACGTAGTTAACTTTATGAAAACTAACGATACAACACAGTATGTAAAACTACGTGCTTAAGTTCTTCAAAACCTACGATACACCTTGCCTGAGAAGATACATGCTTAACTTCATGGAACCTAACGATACAACACATTATGTGAAACTAAGTGCTTAACTTCTTCAAAACTAACAATACAACACTGTGTTTGAAACTATGTGCTTATCTTCTTCAAAACTAACGATAAAATACTGCGTATGAAATTACTAGATGAAGTTCATGAAAACTAATATTATAACACAGTGTGTGAATCCATCTTCTTAACTTCATGAGAACTTACAGTATAACACTGTATTAGAAACTACGTGCTTATCTTCATGGAAACTAACAATACAACACTGTGTGTGAAACTATGTGGTTAACTTCATGAAATCTAACTGTATAACACTATATGGGTAACTATGTACTTAACTTCATGAAAACTAACGATACAACACAGTCTGCGAAACTACGTGCTTAACTTCTTCAAAAGTAACAATACAACACTGTGTCTGAAACTATGTGCTTAACTACATGAGAACTTGTCATACAACACAGTATTAGAAACTACGTGCTTAACTTCTGCAAAACTAACGATACAACAATCTATGTGAAACTACATGGTTCACTTCTTCAAAACTAACGATACAACACTGTATGTGAAACTACATGCTTAACTTCTCCAAAACTAACGATACAACATTGTGTGTGAAACTATGTGTTTAACTACATGAGAACCTACCATATAACACTGTGTTAGATACTACTTGCGTAACTTCTTCAAAACTAATGATACAACACTGTGTGGGAAACTACAAGCTTAACTTCTTCAAAACTAACGATACAATACTGTGTGTGAAACGATGTGCTCAACTTCATGAGAACTTACCACATAACACTGAAGTAGAAACTACGTGCTTAACTTCATGAAAAATAACGACACAACACAGTATGTGAAACTAAGTGCTTAACTTCTTCAAAAGTAACTATACAACATTGTGTGAGAAAATATGTGCTTAACTTCATGGAAACTAACGATACAACACAGTATGTGAAAATAAGTGCTTAACAATTTGATAAGTAAATATACAGCACTCTGTGTGAAACTATGTGCTCAACTTCATGAAATCCAACTATATAACACTATATGTGAAACTACGTACTTAACTTCATGAAAAATAACGATACAACACAGTGCGAAACTACGTGCTTAATATTTCAGAAGTAACAATACAACACTGTGTCTGAAACTATGTGCTTAACTACATGAGAACTTACCATATAACACTGTATTGGAAATTACGTGCTTAACTTCCTCACAATTAACGATACAATACTGTGTGAGAAACTATGTGCTTACGTTCATGAAATCTAACTGTATAACCCTATATGAGTAACTACATACTTAACATCATGGAAACTAACGATACAACACTGTGAAACTATGTGCTTAACTTCATGAAATCTAACTATATAACACTATATGAGAAAATATGTACTTAACTTCATGAAATTTAAAGATACAACACTATATGAGAAACTATGTACTTAACTTCATAAAAACTAACGACACAACACACTATGTGAAATTAAGTGCTTAACATCTTCAAAAGTAATGATACATCATTGTGTGAGAAAATACGTGCTTAACTTCTACAAAACTAACGATAAACACAGTGTGTGAAACTACATGCCTAACTACATGAGAACTTACCATATATCACTGTATTAGAAACTATGTGCTTTACTTCTTCAAAACTAGCAATACAACACAGTGTGTGAAATTATGTGCTTAACTTCATGAAATCTAACTGTATAACAATATATGAGAAACTACGTACTTAACTTCATAGAAATTAACGATACAACACTGTGTGTGAAATTATGTGCTTAACTTCATGACATCTAATTATATAACACTATATGAGAAACTATGTACTTAACTTCATGAAAACTAATGATACAACAGTGTATGTGAAACTATGTGCTTAACTTCTTGAGAACTTATAATATAACAGTGTATTAGGAACTACGTGCTTAATTCTTCAAACTAACGATACAACACTGTGTGTGAAACTATGTGCTTAACTACATGAGCACTTACCATAAAACACTGTATTAGAAACTACGTGTTTAACTTCTACAAAACTAATGATACAATACTCTATATGAAACTACACACTTAACTTCTTCAAAACTAACGATACAACATAGTGTAAAACTACATACTTAACTTCTCCAAAATTAATGAAACAATACTGAGTGTGAAACTATGTGCTTAACTACATGAGAACTTACCATATAACATTGTGTTAGAAACTACATGCTTAACGTCTTCAAAACTAAGGATACAACACTGTGTATGAAACTACAATATTAACTTCTTCAAAACTAACGATACAACACTGTGTGTGAAACTATGTGCCATGAAATCTAACTATATAACACTATATGAGAAACTACGTACTTAAGTTTATGAAAACTAACGCTACAACACAATATGAAAAACTACATGCTTAACTTCTTCAAAACTAACGACACAACACAGTCTGCGAAACTACGTGCTTAACTTCTTCAAAAGTAACAATACATCACTGTGTGAATCTATGTGCTTAAGTATATCAGAACTTGCCATATACCACTGTATTAGAAACTACGTGCTTAAAATCATGAAAACTAATGACACAACACAGTATGTGAATCTAAGTGCTTAACTTCTTCAAAAGTAAAGATACAACATCGTGTGAGAAATTACATGCTTAACTTCATGGAAACTAATTATACAACACAGTATGTGAAACTAAGTGCTTAACAATTTCAAAACTAAAAATAAAACACTGTGTTTGAAACTAGGTGCTTAACTTCTTCTAAACTAACGATACAACAATGTGTGTGAAACTATGTGCTTACCTACATGAGAAACGACCATATAACACTGTATTAGTAATTACGTGCTTAACGTCTTCAAAACTAACGATACAACACTCTGTGTGAAACTACATGCTTAACTTCTCCAAAACTAACGATACAACACTGTGTGTGAAACAATGTGGTTAACAACATGAGAACTTACCATATAACATTGTGTTAGAAATTATGTACTTAACGTCTTCAAAACTAAGGATACAACACTGTGCATGAAACTACAATATTAACTTCTTCAAAACTAACGATACAACACTGTGTGTGAAACTATGTGCCATGAAATCTAACTATATAACACTATATGAGAAACTACGTAGTTAACTTCATGAAAACTAACGATACAGCTCAGTTTGAAAACCTACGCGCTTAACTTCTTCAAAACTAACGACACAACACAGTCTGCGAATCTACGTGCTTAACTTCTTCAAAAGTAACAATATAACACTGTGTGTGAAACTATGTGCTTAACTAAATGAGAACTTACCACATAACATTGTGTTAGAAACTACGTGCTTAACTTCTTCAAAACTAAGCATACAACACTGTGTATGAAACTACACGCTTAACTTCGTCAAAAATAACGATACAACAATGTGTGTGAAACTATGTGCTTTCATTCATGATATCTAACTGTATAACACTAAATGAGAAACTACATACTTAACATCATGGAAACTAACGATACAACACTCTCTGTGAAACTATGTCCTTACTTCATGAGAACTTACCATACAACACTGTTTTAGAATATAGGTGCATGATTCTTCCATACTAAGGATGCAACACTGAGTGGGAAACTACATGCTTAACTTCTTCAAACCTAATGATACAACACTGTGTGTGAGACTACAAGTTTAACTTCTTTAAAACTAACGATACAACACTGTGTGTGAAACTATGGGCTTAACTTCATGAAATCTTACTATATAACACTGCATTAGAAACTACTTGCTTATCTTCTTCGAAACTAACGATACTACACTGTGTGCGAAACTATGTGCTTAAGTTCATGAAATCTAACTATATAACACTAAATGAGAAACAACGTACTTAACTTCATGAAAACCAATGATACAACACTGTATGTGAAATTATATGCTCAACTACATGAGAACTTACAATATAACACTGTATTAGAAACTATGTGCTTAAGTTCTTCAAAACTAACGTTACAACACTATGTGTGAAACTACATGCGTAACTTCTACAAAATTAACGATACAACAATGTGTGTGAAACTGTGTGCTCAACTTCATGAGTACTTACCATATAACACTGTATTAGCAACTACGTGCTTAACTTCATTGAAAACTAATGACACAACACAGTATGTGAAACTAAGTGCTTAACTTCTTCAAAAGTAACGATACAACATTGTGTAAGAAAATATGTGCTTAACTTCATGGAAACTAACGATACAACACATTATGTGAACATAAGTGCTTAACAATTTCAAAAGTAAAAATACAACACTGTGTTTGAAACTAGGTGGTTAACTTCTTCAAAACTAAGGATACAACACTGTGTGTGAGACTACATGCTTAACTTCTTCAAAACTAACAAAACAAAACTGAGTGTTAAACTGTGTGCTTAACTACATGTGAAATTTCTATATAACACTATATGAGAAACTACGTACTTAACTTCATGAAAACTAACTATACAACACAGTATGTAAAACTACATGCTTAACTTCTTCAAAACTAATGATACATCATTGTCTGAGAAAATATGTGCTTAACTTCATGGAACCTAACGATACAACACATTATGTGAAACTAAGTGCTTAACTTCTTCAAAACTAACAATACAACTCTGTGAGTGAAACTGCGTGCTTATCTTCTGCAAAACTAACGATACAACACTCTGTTTGAAATTAATTGCTGACGTTCATGAAAACTAACGATAAAACACAGTGTGTGAAACTATGTCCTTACTTCATGAGAAATTACCATATAACACTGTTTTAGAATCTAGGTGCATAATTCTTCAAAAGTAACGATGCAGCACTCTGTGTGAAACTAGGTGCTTAACTTCTTCAAAAGTAACAATACAACACTGTGTCTGAAACTATGTGCTTAAGCACATGAGAACTTACCATATAACACTGTACTAGAAACTGTGTGCTTAACTTCTGCAAAACTAAAGATACAACACTCTATGTGAAACTACATGCTTAACGTCTTCAAAACTAACGATACAACACTGAGTTTGAAACTATGTGCTTCTCTCCTTCAAAACTAATGATACAACACTGAGTGTGAAGCTACATGCTTAACTTTTTCAAAACTAACGACACAACACAGTATGTGAAACTAAGTGCTTAACTTCTTGAAAAGTAACGATACAACTTTGTGTGAGAAAATATGTGCTTAACTTCATGGAAAATAACGATACAAACAGTATGTGAAACTATGTGCTTAACAATTACAAAACTAACAATACAACACCGTGTTTGAAACTAGGTGCTTAACTTCATGAAATCTAACTATATAACATGGTATTAGAAACTACATGCTTACCTTCATGGAAACTAACGATACAACACTGTGTGTGAAACTATGTGCTTAACTTCATGAAATCTAACTATATAACACTCTATGTGAAACTACGTACTTAACTACATGAAAACTAACGATACAACACAGTCTGTGAAACTACGTGCTTACCTTCTTCAAAACTAATGATACAACACTGTGTGTGAAACTACACGGTTAACTTCTCCGAAACTAACGATACAACACTGTGTGTGAGACTACATGCTTAACTTCTTCAAAACTACCGATACATCATTGTCTGAGAAAATACGTGCCTAACTTCATGGAACCTAACGATACAACACAGTATGTGAAACTAATTGCTTAACATATTCAAAAGTAACAATACAACACTGACTTTGAAACTACCTGCTTATCTTCTGCAAACCTAACGATACAACACTGTGTGTGAAATTACTAGCTGAAGTTCATGAAAACTAACAATATAACACAGTGTGTGAAACTATGTTCTTAACTTCATGAGAACTTACGGTATAACACTCTATTAGAATCTACGTGCTTATCTTAATGGAAACTAACAATACAACACTCTGTGTGAAACTATGTGCCTACGTTTATGAAATCTAACTTATAACACTATATGAGAAACTACATATTAACACTCTTTTACAATCTAGGTGCATAATTCTTCAATACTAAGGATGCAACACTGTGTGTGAAACTACATGCTTAACTTCTTCAAAACTAAAGATACAATATTGTGTGTGAAACTATGTGCATACCTTCATGAAATCTAACTCTATAACACTATATGAGAAACTACGTACTCAACTTCATGGAAAGTAACAATACAACACCGTGTGTTAAACTATGTGCTTAACTTCTTGAAATGTAACTATATAAAACTATATGAGAAACGACGTACTTAACTTCATGAAAACTAATGATACAACACTGTATGTGAAACTAAGTGCTTAACTACATGAGAACTTACCATATAACACTGTATTAGAAACTACGTGCTTAACTTCTTCAAAACTAACTTTACAACACTGTGTGTGAAACTACATGCTTAACTTCTTCAAAACTAATGATACAATACTGTCTGTGAAACTACGTGTTTATCTTCTTCAAAACTCATGATACAACACTGTGTATGTAATTACCAGCTGAAGTTCATGAAAACTAACAATATAACACAGTGTGTGAAGCCATGTTCTGAACTTCATGAGAACTTACGGTATAACACTGTATTACAAACTACATGCTTCTATTCATGGAAACTAACAATACAACACTGTGTGTGAAACTATGTGCTTACATTCATGAAATCTAACTTATAACACTATATGAGAAACTACATATTAACATCATGGAAATTAACGATACAACACTGTCTGTGAAACTATGTGCTTACCTTCATGAAATCTAACTATATAACACTACATGCAAAACAACGTACTTAACTTCATGAAAACTAATGACACAACACAGTATGTGAAATTAAGTGCTTAACATTCAAATGTAATGATACAACATTGTGTGAGAAAATACGTGCTTAACTTCTACAAAACTAACGATAAACACAGTGTGTGAAACTGTGTCCTTACTTCATGAGAACTTACCATATAACAGTGTTTAGGATCTAGGTGCATAATTCTTCAATACTAAGGATGCAGCACTCTGTGTGAAACTACATGCTTAACTTCTTCAAAACTAACGATACAACACAGTGTGTGAAACTATGTGCTTAACTTCATGAAATGTAACTATATAACACTATATGAGAAACTACGTACTTAACTTCATGAAAACAAACGATACATCAGAGTATGTAAAACCACTTGCTTACCTTCATCAAAAGTAACGATACAACATTGTGTGAGAAAATACGTGCTTAACTTCATGAAACTTAACGATACAACACAGTATGTGAAACTAAGTGCTTAACTTCTTCAAAACTAACAATACAACACTGTGTTTGAAACTACCTGATTATATTCTTCAAAACTAACGATAAACACTTTGTATGAAATTACTAGCTGAAGTTCATGAAAACTAACAATATAACACAGTGTGTGAAACCATGTTCTTAACTTCATGATAACTTACGGTATAACACTGTATTAGAAACTACGTGCTTATCTTCATGGAAACTAACAATACTAAACTGTATGTGAAACTATGTGCTTACCTTCATCAAAAGTAACGATACTACATTGTGTGAGAAAATATGTGCTTAACTTCATGGAAACTAACGATACAACACTGTATGTGAAACGAAGTGCTGAACAATTTCAAAACTGACAATACAACACTGTGTTTGAAACTAAGTGCTTAACATCTTCAAAAGTAATGATACAATATTGTGTGAGAAAATACTTGCTTAACTTCTTCAAAACTAACGATAAACACAGTGTGTGAAACTGTGTCCTTATTCATGAGAACTTACCATATAACACTGTTTTAGAATCTAGGTGCATAATTCTTCAATTCTAAGGATTCATCACTGTGTGGGAAACAATATGCTTAACTTCTTCAAACTAACGATACAACACTGTGTGTGAAACTATGTGCTTAACTTCATGAAATCTAACTGTATAACACTATATGAGAAACTACATAGTGAATTTCATGGAAACTAACGATACAACACTGCGTGTGAAACTATGTGCTTAACTTCATGAACTCTAACTATATATCACTATATGAGAAACTACGTACTTAACTTAAAGAAAACTAATGATACAACATTATATGTGAAACTATATGCTCAACTACATGAGAACTTACCATATAACACTGTATTAGAAACTACGTGCTTAACTTCATGAAAACTAACGACACAACACAGTATGTGAAAGTAAGTGCTTAACTACTTCAAAAGTAACGAAACATTGTGTGAGAAAATACGTGCTTAACTTCATGGAAACTAACGATACAGCACAGTATGTGAAACTAAGTGCTTAACTTCTTCAAAACTAACAATACAACACTGTGTTTGAAACTAGGTGCTTAACTTCTTCAAAACTAAGGATACAACACTGTGTGTGAAACTACATGCTTCACTTCTTCAAAACTAACGATACAACACTGTGTGTGAGACTACATGCTTACCTTCTTCAAAACTAATGATACAACACTGTGTGTGAAATTATGTGCTTAACTACATGAGAACTTACCATATAACACTGTATTAGAAACTACTTTCTTTACTTCTTCAAACTAACGATACAACACAGTGTGTGAAAATACATGCTTAACTTCTTGAAAACTAACGATACTTCACTGTGTCTGAAACTATGTGCTTAAATTCATGAAATCTAACTATATAACACTGTATTAGAAACTATGTGCTTATCTTCTTCGAAACTAACGATACAACACTGTGTGCGAAACTATGCGCTTAACCTAATGAAATCTAACTATATAACACTGTATGAGAAACTACATAGTTAACTTTATGAAAATTAACGATACAACACAGTATGTAAAACTACGTGCTTAAGTTCTTCAAAACCTACGATACACCTTGCCTGAGAAAATACATGCTTAACTTCATGGAACCTAACGATACAACACATTATGTGAAACTAAGTGCTTAACTTCTTCAAAACTAACAATACAACACTGTGTTTGAAACTATGTGCTTATCTTCTTCAAAACTAACGATAAAATACTGCGTATGAAATTACTAGATGAAGTTCATGAAAACTAATATTAGAACACAGTGTGTGAAACCATCTTCTTAACTTCATGAGAACTTACGGTATAACACTGTATTAGAAACTACGTACTTATCTTCATGGAAACTAACAATACAACACTGTGTGTGAAACTATGTGCTTAACTTCATGAAATCCAACTATATAACACTATATGTGTAACTACGTACTTAACTTCATGAAAACTAACGATACAACAAGGTCTGCGAAACTACGTGCTTAACTTCTTCAAAAGTAACAATACAACACTGTGTCTGAAACTATGTGCTTAACTACATGAGAACTTGCTATACAACACAGTATTAGAAACTACGTGCTTAACTTCTGCAAAACTAACGATACAACACTATATGTGAAACCACATGGTTCACTTCTTCAAAACTAACGATACAACATTGTGTGTGAAACTATGTGTTTAACTACATGAGAACCTACCATATAACACTGTGTTAGAAACTACTTGTGTAACTTCTTCAAAACTAATGATACAACACTGTGTGGGAAACTACAAGCTTACCTTCTTCAAAATTAACGATAAAACACTGTTTGTGAAACTATGTGCTTAACTTCATGAAATGTAAATGTATGACACTATATGAGAAACTACATACTTAACTTCATGAAAACTAATGATACAATACTGTATGTGAAACTATGTGCTTAAGTACATGAGAACTTACCATATAACACTGTATAAGAATCTATGTGCTTAACTTCTTCAAAACTAACGTTACAACACTGTGTTTGAAACTACATGCTTAACTTCTTCAAAATTAACGATACAATGCTGTGTGTGAAACGATGTGCTCAACTTCATGAGAACTTACCACATAACACTGAAGGAGAAACTACGTGCTTAACTTCATGAAAACTAACGACACAACACAGTATGTGAAACTAAATGCTTAACTTCTTCAAAAGTAACTATACAACACTGTGTGAGAAAATATGTGCTTAACTTCATGGAAACTAACGATACAACACAGTATGTGAAAATAAGTGCTTAACAATTTGATAAGTAAATATACAACACTGTGTGTTAAACTATGTGCTCAACTTCATGAAATCCAACTATATAACACTATATGTGAAACTACGTACTTAACTTCATGAAAAATAACGATACAACACAGTGCGAAACTACTTGCTTAACTTTTTCAGAAGTAACAATACAACACTGTGTCTGAAACTATGTCCTTAACTACATGAGAACTTACCATATAACACTGTATTAGAAATTACGTGCTTAACTTCCTCAACTAATGATATAACACTGTGTGTGAAACTATGTGCTTACGTTCATGAAATCTAACTGTATAACCCTATATGAGAAACTAC
This sequence comes from Mesocricetus auratus, assembly GCF_017639785.1. NCBI lineage: Eukaryota > Metazoa > Chordata > Mammalia > Rodentia > Cricetidae > Mesocricetus > Mesocricetus auratus. Next base: position 87,217,981 of record NW_024429193.1, on the reverse strand, counting down.
ATACTTAACATCATGGAAACTAACGATACAACACTGTCTGTGAAACTATGTGCTTAACTTCATGAAATCTAACTATATAACACTATATGAGAATCTATGTACTTAACTTCATAAAAACTAACGACACAACACAGTATGTGAAATTAAGTGCTTAACATCTTCAAAAGTAATGATACAACATTGTGTGAGGAAATACGTGCCTAACTTCTACAAAACTAACGATAAACACAGTGTGTGAAACTATATGCCTAACTACATGAGAACTTACCATATATCACTGTATTAGAAACTACGTGCTTTACTTCTTCAAAACTAGCGATACAACAGATTGTGTGAAATTATGTGCTTAACTTCATGAAATCTAACTGTATAACAATATATGAGAAACTACGTACTTAACTTCTTAGAAATTAACGATACAACACTGGGTGTGAAACTATGTGCTTAATTTCATGACATCTAATTATATAACACTATATGAGAAACTACGTACTTAACTTCATGAAAACTAATGATACAACAGTGTATGTGAAATATTTGCTTTACTTCTTGAGAACTTACAATATAACAATGTATTAGGAACTACGTGCTTAACTTCTTCAAAACTCACGATACAACACTGTGTGTGAAATTTTGGGCTTAACATCATGAAATCTAACTATATAACACTGTATTAGAAACTACTTGCTTAACTTCTTCAAAACTAACGATACAACAATGTGTGCGAGACTATGTGCTTAGCTTCATGAAATCTAACTATATAACACTATATGAGAAACTACGTACTTAACTTCTTGAAAACTAATGAAAGAACACTGTGCGTCAATCTGCGTGTTTAACCTCTTCAAAACTAACGATATAACTCAGTGTGTGAAATTACATGCTGACGTTCATGAAAACTAACGGTAAAACACAGTGTGGAAACTAAGTGCTTAACAATTTCAACACAAACAATACAACACTGTGTGTGAAACTACATGCTTAACTTCTTCAAAACTAACGATACAGCACTGTGTTTGAAACTGGTTGCTTAACTTCTTCAAAACTAATGATACAACACTGTGTGTGAACTATGTGCTTAACTTCATGAAATCTAACTATATACCACTATATGAGAAACTACGTACTTAACTTCATGAAAACCAACGACATAACAGTATGTGAAACTAAGTGCTTAACTACTTCAAAAGTAACAGCACAACACAGCATGTGAATCTACGTGCTTAACAATTTCAAAACTAACAATACAACACTGTGTTTTAAACTAGGTGCTTAAATCTTCAAAACTAACGATACAACACTGTGTGTGAAACTACATGCTTAACTTCTTCAAAACTAATGATACAACACTGTGTGTGAAACTATGTGCTTAACTACATGAGTACTTACCATATAACACTGTATTAGAAACTACGTACTTATCTTCTTTAAAACTAACGTTACAACACTGTGTGTGAAACTACAGGCTTAACTTCTTCAAAACTAACGATACAACACTGTTTGAAACTAGGTGCTTAAATTCTTCAAAACTAATGATACAACACTATGTGTGAACCTCTGTGCTTAACTTCATGAAATGTAACTATATAACACTAAAGAGAAACTACGTACTTACCTTCATGAAAACTAACGACACAACACAGTATGTGAAACTATGTGCTTAACATCTTCAAAAGTAATGATACAACATTATGTGAGAAAATACGTGCTTAACTTCTACAAAACTAACGATAAAACAGAGTGTGTGAAACTATGTCCTTACTTCATGAGAACTTACCATGTAAAACTGTTTTAGAATCTATGTGCATAATTCTTCAATACTAACGATGAAACACTGTGTGTGTAACTATGTGCTTAAATTCATGAAATCTAACTATATAAAACTATATGAGAAACTACATACTTAACTTCATGGAAACTAACGATACAACGCTGTGTGTGAAACTATCTGCTTAACCTCATGAAATCTAACTATATAACACTATATGAGAAGCTACATACTTACCTTCATGTAAACTAACGACACAACACAGTATGTGAAACAAAGTGCTTAACTTCCTCAAAAGTAACGCTACAACCTTGTGTGAAAATATACGTGCTTAACTTCATGGAAATTAACGATACAACACAGTATGTGAAATTAAGTGCTTAACAATTTCAAAACTAACAATACAACACTGTGTTTGAAACGAGGTGCTTAACATTTTCAAAACTAACGGTACAACACTGTGAAACTACATGCTTAAGTTCTTCAAAACTAACGATACAACACTGTGTGTTATACTACAATCTTAACTTCTTCAAAACTAATGATACAACACTGTGTGTGAAACTATGTGCTTAACTACATGAGAACTTACCATATAACACTGTATTAGAAATTACATGCTTAACTTCTTCAAAACTAATGTTACAACACTGTGTTTGAAACTAGGTGCTTAACTTCTTCAAAACTAAGGATACAACACTGTGTGTGAAACTACATGCTTAATTTCTTCAAAACTAATGATACAACACTGCTTGTGAAACTATGGGCTTACCTTCATGAAATCTAACTGTATAACACTATATGAGATATTACATACTTAACTTCATGGAAACTAACGATACAACACTGTGTTTGAAAGTATGTGCCTAACTTCATGAAATCTAACTATATAACACTATATGAGAAACTATGTACTTAACTTCATGAAAACTAACGTCACAACACAGTATGTGAAACTAAGTGCTTAACATCTTCAAAAGTAATGATACAACATTGTATGAGAAAATACGTGCTTAACTTCTACAAAACTAATGATAAAACACAGTGTGTGAAACTATGTCCTTACTTCATGAGAACTTACCATATAACACTGTTTTAGAATCTAGGTGCATAATTCTTCAATACTAACGATGCAGCACTGTGTGTGAAACTACATGCTTAACTTCTCCAATACTAACGATACAACACTGTGTGTGAATGTATATGCATAACTTCATGAAATCTAACTATATATCTCTATATGAGAAACTACGTACTTAACTTCATGAAAACTAACGATACAACATATTATGTGAAACTAAGTGCTTAACTTCTTCAAAAGGAACAATACAACACTGAGTTTGAAACTACATGCTTATCTTCTGCAAAACTAATGATAAAAAACTGTGTGTGAAATTAGTAGCTGAAGTTCATAAAAACTACAATATAACACAGTGTGCGAAACAATGTTCTTAATTTCATGAGAGCTTACAATATAACACTCTATTAGAAACTACAAGCTTATCTTAATGGAAACCAAAAATACAAGAGTGTGTGTAAATATGCCTTAAGTTCAAGAAATCTAACTATATAACACTATTTGTGAAACTACGTACTTAACTTCATGAAAACTAACGATACAACACAGTCTGTGAATCTACGTGCTTAACTCCTTCAAAACTAACGACACAACATTGTCTGAGAAATTATGTGCTTAACATCTTGGAAACTAACAATACAACACATTATGTGAAACTAAGTGCTTAAATTCTTGAAAACTAATGAAAGAACACTGTGCGTGAATCTGCGTGTTTAACCTCTTCAAAACTAACGATACAACTCAGTGTGTGTAATTACATGCTGACGTTCATGAAAACTAATGGTAAAACACAGTGTGTGAAACTAAGTGCTTAACAATTTCAACACAAACAATACAACACTGTGTGTGAAACTACATGCTTAACTTCTTCAAAACTAATGATACAACACTGTGTGTGAAACTACATGCTTAACTTCTTCAAAACTAACGATACAACACTGTGTGTGAAACTATGTGCTTAACTTCATGAAATCTAACTATATAACACTATATGAGAAACTACGTCCTTAACTTCATGAAAAATGACGACACAACACAGTATGTGAAACAAAGTGCTTAACTTCTTCAAAAGTAATGATACAACAAAGTGTGAGAAAATACGTGCTTAACTTCATGGAAACTAACGATACAACACAGTATGTGAAACTAAGTGCTTAACAATTTCAAAACTATCAATACAACACTGTGTTTGAAACTACATACTTAACTTCTTCAAAACTAACAACACACTACTGTGTGTGAAACTACATGCTTAAGTTCTTCAAAACTAATGATACAACACTGTGTGTGAAACTACAAGCTTAACTTCTTCAAAACTAATGATACAACACTGTGTGTGAAACTATGTGCTTAACTACATGAGAACTTAATATATAGCACTTTATTAGAAACTACGTGCTTAATGTCTTCAAAACTAACGTTACAACACTGTGTGTGAAACTACATGCTTAACTTCTTCAAAACTAACGATACAAAACTGTTTTAGAAACTGCGTGCTTAACTTCATGATAACTAACAACACAACACTGTATGTGAAACCAAGTGCTTAACTTCTTCAAAAGTAACGATACAACATTGTGTGAGAAAATACGTGCTTAACTTCATGGAAAATAACGATACAACACAGTATGTGAAACTAAGTGGTTAACAATTGCAAAACTAACAATACAACACTGTGTTTTTGAAACTAGGTGTTTAACTTTTTCAAAACTAACGATACAACACTGTTTGTGAAACTACATGCTTAACTTCTTCAAAACTAACGATACAACACTGTGTGGGAAACTATGTGCTTAACTACATGAGAACTTACCATATAACACTGTATTAGAAATTACGTGCTCATCTTCTTTAAAACTAACGATACAACTCTGTGTGTGAAACTACATGCTTAACTTCTTCAAAACTAACTATATTACACTGTATTAGAAACTACGTGCTTAACTTCTTCAAAACTAATGATACATCACTGTGGGTGATACTATGTGCTTAACTTCATGAAATCTAACTATATAACTCTATATGAGAAACTACGTACTTAACTTCATGAAAACTAACGATACAACACAGTATGTAAAACGACGTGCTTAACTTCTTCAAAACTAACGATACATAATTTCTGAGAAATACGTGCTTAACTTCATGGAACCTAAAGATACAACACATTATGTGAAACTAAGTGCTTAACTTCTTCAAAAGTAACAATACAACACTGAGTTTGAAACTACGTGCTTATCTTCTGCAAAACTAACGATACAACACTGTGTGTGAAATTACTAGCTGAAGTTCATGAAAACTAACAATATAACACAGTGTGTGAAACCATGGTCTTAACTTCATGAGAGCTTACGTTATAACACTATATTGGAAACTACAAGCTTATCTTCATGGAAACCAACAATATAATTCTGTGTGTGAAACTATGTGCTTAAGTTAAAGAAATCTAACTATATAACACTATTTGTGAAACTACATACTTAACTTCATGAACACTAATGATACAACACAGTATGTGAAACTATGTGCTTAACTTCTTCAAAACTAACAACACATCATTGTCTGAGAAAATACGTGCTTAACATCACGGAAACTAACGATACAAAACGTATGAAAAATTAAGTGCTTAACTTTTTGATAACTAATGAAAGAACCCTCTGCGTGAATCTGCGTGTTTAACCTCTTCAAAACTAACGATACAACACAGTGTGTGAAATTACTAGATGACGTTCATGAAAATTAACGATAAAACACAGTGTGTGAAAATAAGTGCTTAACTTCTTCAAAAAGTAACGTTACACCATTGTGTGAGAAAATACGTGCTTAATTTCATGGAAACTAACGATACAACACAGTATGTGATACTTTGTGCTTAACAATTTCAAAACTAACAATTCAATACTGTGTTTGAAAATAGGTGCTTAACTTCTTCAAAACTAATGATACAACACTATGTGTGATACTACATGCTTAACTTCTTCAAAATTAATGATACAACACTGCGTGTGTAACTACATGCTTAACTTCTTCAAAACTAATGATACAACACTATGTGTGAAACTACATGCTTAACTTCTTCAAAACTTATGATACAACACTGTGTTTGAAACTGTGTGCTTAATGTCACGAAATCTTAGTATATAACACTATATGAGAAACTACGTACTTAACTTCATGAAAATAACGATACAACACGTTATATGAATCTATGTGCTTAACATCTTCCAAACTAATGATACAACATTGTGTGAGAAAATACGTGCTTAACTTCTACAAAAGTTACAATAAAACACAGTGGGTGAAACTATGTCCTTACTTCATGAGAACATACAATATAACACTGTTTTAGAATCTAGGTGCTTAACTTCTTCAAAAGTAAAGATGCAACACTGTGTGTGAAACTATGTGCTTAACTTCATGAAATCTAAGTATATAACACTATATGATAAACTATGTACTTAACTTCATGAAAACAAATGACTCATCACAGTATGTGAAACTAAGTGCTTAACTACTTCAAAAGTTACGATACAACATTGTGTGAGAAAATACGTGCTTAACTTCATGGAAACTAACGATACAACACAGTATGTGAAACTATGTGCTTAACAATTTCAAAACTAACAATTCAACACTATGTGTGATACTACATGCTTAACTTCTTCAAAACTAACGATACAACACTGTGTGTGAAACTACATGCTCAACTTCTTCAAAATTAATGATACAACACTGTGTGTGTAACTACATGCTTAACTTCTTCAAAACTAACGATACAACACTGTGTGTGAAACTACATGCTTAACTTCTTCAAAACTAACGATACAGCACTGTGTGTGAAACTACATGCTTAACTTCTTCAAAAATAACGATACAAAACTGTGTATGAAACTACATGCTTAACTTCTACAAAACTTACGATTCAACAATGTGTTTGAAACTGTGTGCTTAATGTCACGAAATCTTACTATATAACACTATATGAGAAACTACGTACTTAACTTCATGAAAATAACGATACAACACGTTATATGAATCTATGTGCTTAACATCTTCCAAACTAATGATGCAACATTGTGTGAGAAAATACGTTCTTAACTTCTACAAAAGTAACAATAAAACACAGTGGGTTAAACTATGCCCTTACTTCATGAGAACATACCATATAACACTGTTTTAGAATCTAGGTGCTTAACTTCTTCAAAACTAAAGATGCAACACTGTGTGTGAAACTATGTGCTTAACTTCATGAAATCTAAGTATATAACACTATATGATAAGCTATGTACTTAACTTCATGAAAACAAACGACTCATCACAGTATGTGAAACTAAGTGCTTAACTTCTTCAAAAGTTACGTTACAACATTGTGTAAGAAAATACGTGCTTAACTTCATGGAAACTAACGATACAACACAGTATGTGAAACTAAGTGCTTAACAATTTCAAAACTAACAATTCAACACTGTGTTTGAAACTAGGTGCTTAACTTCTTCAAAACTAACGATACAACACTGTGTGTGAAACTACAGGCTAACCTTCTCCAAAACTAACGATACAACACTGGGTGTGAAAGTGTGTGCTTAACTACATGAGAACTTACCATATAACACTGTGTTAGAAACTATGTGCTTAACTTCTTCAAAACTATGGATACAACACTGTATGTGAAACTACATGCTTAACTTCTTCAAAATTAACGATACAACACTGTTTGTGAAACTACATGCTTAACTTCTTTAAAACTAACGATCGAACACTGTGTGTGAAACTATGTGCTTAACTACATGAGAACTTACCATATAACACTGTATTAGAAACTACGTGCTTTAGTTCTTCAAAACTTGTGATACAACACTGTGTGTGAAACTAAGCATGGAGTTCCTCAAACCATTTTGTATCGTGAGTTTTCATGAAGTTAAGCCCGTAAGTTCACAAACAGTGTTGTATCCTTAGTTTTCATGGCGTTAAGCAAGCAGATTCTCACACAGTGTTGTATCGTTAGTTTTCATGAATTTAAGCTTGTAGATTCTCACACATTGTTTTATTGTGAGTTTTCATGAAGTTAAGCGCATAGTTTCACAAACAATGTTGTATCGTGAGTTTTCATGAAGATAAGTATGTGTATTCTCAAACAGTTTGGTATCCTTAGTTTTCATCAAGTTAAGCATGTAGTTCACAAAGAGTGTTGTCTCAATAGTTTTCATGAAGTTAAGCATGTAGTTACTCACACAGTGTTGTATGTTAGTTTTCATAAAAGCAAGCACACAGTTTAACAAATAGTGTTGTAGCGTTAGTTTTCATAAAGCATGTAGATGCTCAAACAATTTGGTATAGTTAGTTTTCATCAGGTTAAGCATGTAGTTTCTCACACATTGTTGTATCGATAGTTTTCATGAAGTTAAGCAAGCAGTTTCACAACCAGTATCGTATCGTTGCTTTTCATGAAATTAAACATGTAGTTTCTCACACAGTGTAATATCGTGAGTTTTCATGAAATTAAGCAAGTAGTTTCACAACCAGTGTTGTATCGTTAATTTTCATGAAGATAAGCATGTAGATTCTCAAACTGTTTGGTATAGGTAGTTTTTATCGACTTAAGCATGTAGTTTCTCACAGATTTTTATATCGAGTGTTCTCAGGAAGTTTAGCTTCTAGTTTCTCACACAGTTTTGTATTATTAGTTTTCATGAAGTTAAGCAAATAATTTCACAAACAGTGTTGTATCCTTAGTTTTCATGAATTTAAGCATGGAGTTTCTCAAACAGTGTTGTATTGTTAGTTTTCATGAAAGTAAGCACACAGTTTCATAAACAGTGTTGTATCGTTAGTTTTCATAAAGATAAGCATGTAGATACTGAAACAGTTTGGTATCATTTGTTTTCATCAGGTTAAGCATGTAGTTTCTCACACAGTGTTGTATCGATAGTTTTCATGAAGTTAAGCTTGTAGTTTCTCACAGAGTGTTGTATCCTTAGTTTTCATGAAGTTAAGCAAGTAATTTCACAAACAGTGTTGTATCGTTTATTTTCATGGAGTTAAGGAAGCATATTCTCACACAGTGTTGCATAGTTAGTTTTCATGAAATTAAGCATGCAGTTTCTAACACAGTGTTGTATTGTTAGTTTTCATGAAAGTAAGCACACAATTTCACAAACAGTATTGTATCGTTAGTATTCATGAATTTAAGCACGTAGGTTCACAAACAGTGTTGTATACTTAGTTTTCATGGAGTTAAGCAAGCTGATTATCACACAGTGTTGTATCATTAGTTTTCATGAAGATAAGCATGTAGTTTCTCACACAGTGTTGTATCGTTAGTTTTCATGAAGATAAGCATGTAGATTCACAAATAGTTTCGTATCATTAGTTTTCATCAAGGTAAGCATGTTGTTTCTCACACTGTGTTGTATTGATAGTTTTCATGAAGTTAAGCACTTAGTTTCACAAACAGTGTTGTATCCTTAGTTTTCATGAAGTTAAGCATGTAGTTTCACAAAGAGTGTTGTACCTTAGTTTTCATGAATTTAAGCTTTTAGTTTCTCCCACACAGTGTTGTATCATGAATTTTCATGAAGTGAAGCACTTAGGTTCACAAACAGTGTTGTATCCTTAGTTTTCATGGCGTTAAGCAAGCAGATTCTCATACAGTGTTTTATCGTTAGTTTTCATAAAGCTAAGCATGTAGATTCTCAAACAGTTTGGTTTCGTTAGTTTTTATCAGGTTAAGCATGTAGATTCTCACACATTGTAGTCTTGTTAGTTTTCATGAATTTAAGCATGTAGTTACTCACACAGTGTTGTATTCTTAGTTTTCATGAGTGTAAGCACACATTTTCACAAACAGTGTTGTATCGTTAGTTTTCATAAAGATAAGCATGTAGATTCTCAAACATTTTTGTATCGTAGTTTTCATCAGGTTAAGCATGTAGTTTCTCACACAGGGTTTTCTCAATAGTTTTCATGAAGTTAAGCTTGTAGTTTCTCACACAGTGTTGTATCTTTAGTTTCCATGAAGTTTAGCTTGTAGTTTCTCACATAGTGTTGTATTATGAGTTTTCATGAAGTTAAGCACGTAGATTCACAAACAATGTTGTATCGTTAGTTCATGAAGATAAGCATGTAGATTCTCAAACAGTTTGGTATCATTAGTTTTCATGAAGTTAAGCTTGTAGTTTCTCACACAGTGTTGTATCGTGAGTTTTCATGAAGTTAAGCGCGTAGATTCACAAACAATGTTGTATCGTGACTTTTCATGAACATAAGCATGTATATTCTCAAACAGTTTGGCATCCTTAGTTTTCATCAAGTTAAGCATGCAGTTTCTCACACAGTGTTGTATTAATAGTTTTCTTGAAATTAAGCAAGTAGTTTCACAACTAGTGTTGTATCGTTAATTTTCATGAAATTAAGCATGTAGTTTCTCACACAGTGTTGTGTTGTTACTTCTCATGAAGATAAGCATGTAGATTCTCAAACTGTTTGGTATCGTTAGTTTTCATCGAGTTAAGCATTTAGTTTCTCACAGAGTGTTGTATCGAGTGTTTTCATGAAGTTTAGCTTCTAGTTTCTCACACAGTGTTCTATTGTTAATTTTCTGATGGTAAGAATATAGTTTCACAAACACTGGTGTATCCTTAGTCTTCATGAGCTAAGCATGGAGTTTCTCAAACAGTGTTGTATCATTAGTTGTAATGAAGTTAAGCACGTAGGTTCACAAACAGTGTTGTATCGTTAGTTTTCATGGAGATAAGCATGCAGATTCTCACACAGTGTTGTATCGTTAGTTTTCATGAAGTTAAGCTTGTCGTTTCTCACACAGTGTTGCATCGATAGTTTTCATGAAGTTAAGCAAATACTTTCACAACTAGTGTGGTATCGTTACTTTTCATGAAATTAAGCATGTATTTTCTCACAAAGTGTTTTATCGTTATTTTTCATGAATGTAAGCAAGTAGTTTCACAAACAGTGTTGTATCGTTAGTTTTCATGAAGGTAAGCAAGCAGATTCTCACACAGTGTTGTATAGTTAGTTTTCATGAAATTAAGCATGCAGTTTCTCACACAGTGTTGTATTGTTAGTTTTCATTAAGTAAGCACACAGTTTCACAAACAGTGTTGTATCGTTAGTTTTCATAAAGATAAGCATGGAGATTCTCAAACAGTTTGGTATCCTTAGTTTTCATCAGGTTAAACATGTATTTCTCACAGTTTTTTGTCGATAGTTTTCATGAAGTTAAGCTTGTAGTTTCTCACACAGTGTTGTATCATTAGTTTTCATCAAGTTAAGCATGTAGTTCCTCATACTGTGTTGTATTGTTAGTTTTCATTAAGTTAAGCAAGTAGTTTCACCAACAGTGTTGTATCATTAGTTTTCATGGAGTTAAGCAAGCAGATTCGCACACAGTGGTGTATCATTAGTTATCATGAAAGTAAGCATGTAGTTTCTCACACAGTGTTGTATCGTGAATTTTCTTAAAGGTAAGCACACAGCTTCACAAACAGTCTTGTATCATTAGTATTCATGAAGTTAAGCAATGAGTTTCACAGTGTTGTGTCGTTAGTTTTCAGGAAGTTAAACAAGCAGATTTTCACACAGTTTTGTATCGTTAGTTTTCATGAAGTTATGCTTGTAGTTTCTCACACAGTGTTGTATTGATAGTTTTCATGAAGTTAAGCAATTAGTTTCACAACCAGTGTGGTATCGTTACTTTTCATGAAATTAAGCATGTAGTTTCTCACACAGTGTTGTATCATGAATTTTCATGAAGTTAAGCACGTAGGTTCACAAACAGTGTTTTATCCTTAGTTTTCATGAAGTTAAGCTTGTAGTTTCTCAAACAGTGTTGTATAGTGAGTTTTCATGAAGTTAAGCATGTAGGTTCACAAACAGTGTTGTATCCTTAGTTTTCATGGCGTTAAGCAAGCAGATTCTCATACAGTGTTGTATTGTTTTGTGAGTTTTTATGAAGATAAGCTTGTAGATTCTCGAACAGTTTGGTATCATTAGTTTTCATCAAGTTAAGTACGTATTGTCTCACACAGTGTTGTATCGATAGTTTTCATGAAGTTAAGCAATTAGTTTCACAACCAGTGTTGTATCGTTACTTTTCATGAAATTAAGCATGTAGTTTCTCACACAGTGGTGTATTTTGAATTTTCATGAGGTTAAGCGTCTAGGTTCACAAACAGCGTTGTACCCATAGTTTTCATGGCGTTAAGCAAGCATAATTCTAACACAGTGGTATATCGTTATTTTTCATGAAGTTAAGCTTGTAGTTTCTCACATTGTGTTGTATTGTTAGTTTTCAGGAAGTTAAGCAAGTAGTTTCACAAACAGTGTGGTATCGTTAGTTTTCATGGAGTTAAGGAAGCAAATTCTCACACAGTATTGTATAGTTTGTTTTAATAAAATTAATCATGCTTTTTATCAAACAGTGTAGTATCATTAGTTTTCATGAAGTTTAGCTTGTAGTTTCTGACACAGTGTTTTATCGTGAGTTTTCATGAAGTTAAGCGCGTAGTTTCACAAACAATGTTGTATCGTGAGTTTTCATGAAGATAAGCCGGTAGATTCTCAAACAGTTTGGTGTCGTTAGTTTTCATCAAGTTAAGCATGTAGTTTCACACAGTGTTGTATCATTAGTTTTCAGGAAGTTAAGCACTTTGTTTCACAAACAGTGATGTATCGTTAGTTTTATGGAGTTAAGCAAGCAGATTCTCATACAGTGTTGTATAGTTTGTTTTCATGAAAGTAAGCACACTGTTTCACAAACAGTGTTGTATCGTTAGTATTCATGAAGTTAAGCATGTAGGTTGACAAACAGTGTTGTTTCCTTAGTTTTCATGGAGTTATGCAAGCAGATTATCACACAGTGTTGTATCGTTAGTTTTCATGATGATAAGCATGTAGTTTCTCACACAGTGTTGTATTGTTAGTTTTCATGAAGATAAGCACGTAGGTTCACAAACAGTGTTGTACCCTTAGTTTTCATGGCATTAAGCAAGCAGATTCCCACACAGTGTTGTATCATTAGTTTCATGAAGTTAAGCTTATAGTTTCTCACACAGTGTTGTATCGTGAATTTTCATGAAGTTAAGCGCATAGTTTCACAGACAATGTTGTATCGTGAGTTTTCATGAAGATAAGCATGTATATTCTCAAACAGTTTGGTATCCTTAGTTTTCATCAAGCTAAGCATGTAGTATCTCACATAGTGTTGTATCAAAAGTTTTCATGAAATTACGCAAGTAGTTTCACAACCAGTATTGTATAGTTATATTTTCATGAAATTAAGCATGTATTTTCTCACACAGTGTTGCATCGTTACTTGTCATGAAGATAAGCATGTAGATTCTCAAAATGTTTGGTATCGTTAGTTTTCATTGAGTTAAGCATGTATTTTCTCACAGAGTGTTGTATCAAGTGTTTTCATGATGCTTAGCTTCTAGTTTCTCACAATGTGTAGTATTATTAATTTTCATGAAGGTAAGCAAGTAGTTTCACAAACAGTGTTGTATCCTTAGTTTTCATGAAGTTAAGATTGGAGTTTTTCAAACAGTGATGTATCATTAGTTTTCATGACGTTAAGCATGTAAGTTCACAAACAGTGTTGTATCGTTAGTTTTCATGAAGTTAAGCTTGTCGTTTCTCACACAGTGTTGTATTGTTAGTTTTCATGATGTAAAGCACTTAGTTTCACAAACAATGTTGTGTTGTTAATTTTCATGAAGATAAGCCTGTAAATTCTCAAACAGTTTGATATAGTTATTTTTCATCAAGTTAAGCATGTTGTTTCTCACATAGTGTTGGATCGTTACTTTTCATGAAAATAAGCTCATAGTATCACAAACAATGTTGAATTGTTAGTTTTCATGAAGAAAAGCATGTAGATTCTCAAACAGATTGTTATCGTTACTTTTCATCAAGTCAAGCATGTAGTTTGTCACATAGTTTTGTATCAATAGTTGTGAGGAGCCGCCCTCACTATCGCTATCGCCATTAGAAGACCGTTTAAGCTGTGCCTCACCCGTCATCTGGGGTGATGAGCAAACCACCAATCCCGGCTCTACACGTCTCACTCGGAGCTCCTAGGCTTATATAAGGGGCTGGGTTTCTTAGCTTGGGGTCTCCCTCTCAGAAGCTGATCATCTATCTCTCAAGATGTATGAAAGCTTTACTGCAGAAGGATCCGAGTGTCCTGCGTCGTTCTTGCTGGCGAGACGGTAGCGCGGGACATCGATGTGAGGAGCCGCCCTCACTATCGCTATCGCCATTAGAAGACCGTTTAAGCTGTGCCTCACCCGTCATCTGGGGTGATGAGCAAATCACCAATCCCGGCTCTACAGGTCTCACTCGGAGCTCCTAGGCTTATATAAGGGGCTGGGTTTCATAGCTTGGGGTCTCCCTCTCAGAAGATGATCATCTATCTCTCAAGATGAATTAAAGCTTTACTGCAGAAGGATCCGAGTGTCCTGCGTCGTTCTTGCTGGCGAGATGGTAGCGCGGGACAAATAGTTGTCATTAATTTAAGCAAGTAGTTTCAAACAAGTGTTGTAATGTTACATTTCATGAAATTAAGCATGTAGTTTCCCAGTGTTGTATCGATAGTTTTCATGAAGTTAAGCAATTAGTTTCACAACCAGTTTTGTATCGTTACGTTTCATGAAATTAAGCATGTAGTTTCATACACAGTGTTGTGTCGTTAGTTTTCATGAAGTTTAGCTTGTAGTTTCTCACACAGTGTTGTATCGTGAATTTTAACGAAGTTAAGCAAGTAGTTTCCCAAACAATGTTGTATCGTTAGTTTTCAAGAAGATAAGCATGTAGATTCTCAAAGAGTTTGGTATCGTTAGTTTTTATCAAGTTAAGCATGCAGTTTCTCACACAGTGTTTTATTGATAGTTTTCATGAAGTTAAGCAAGCAGTTTCACAACCAGTGTTGTATCGTTACTTTTCATGAAATTAAGCCGGTAGTTTCTCACACAGTGATATATCGTTAGTTTTCATGAAGTTGAGCGAGTAGTTTCACAAACTGTGTTGTATCGTTAATTTTCATGGAGTTAAGCAAGCAGATTCTCACACAGTGTTGTATAGTTAGTATTCATTAAATTAAGCATACAGTTTCTCACACAGTGTTGTATTGTTAGTTTTCATGAAAGTAAGCACACAGTTTAACAAACAGTGTTGTATCGTTAGTATTTATGAAATTAAGCACATAGATTTACGAACAGTGTTGTATCCTTAGTTTTCATGGAATTGAGCAAGAAGATTATCACACAGTGTTGTATATTTAGTTTTCATGAAGATAAGCATGTAGTTTCTCACACAGTGTTGTATCGTTTGTTTTCAAGAAGTTAAGCAAGTAGTTTCACAAACAGTGTTGTATCGTTAGTTTTCATGAAGTTAAGCTTGTAGTTTCTCACACAGTGTTGTATCGTGAGTTTTCATGATGTTAAGCATGTAGGTTCACAAACAGTGTTGTATCCTTAGTTTTCATGGTATTAAGCAAGCAGATTCTCGCACAGTGTTGTATCGTGAGTTTTCATGAAGTTAAGCGTGAAATTTCACAAACAATGTTGTATCATGAGTTTTTATGAAGATAAGCATGTATAATCTCAAACAGTTTGGTATCCTTAGTTTTCATCAAGTTAAGCATGTAGTTTCTCACGCAGTGTTGTATCAATAGTTTTCATGAATTTCAGCAAGTAGTTTCACAACCAGTGTTGTATCGTTAATTTTCATGAAATTAAGCATGTAGTTTCTCACACAGTGTTGTATTGTTACTTTTCATGAAGATAATCATGTAGATTCCAAACTGTTTGCTATCGTTTGTTATCATCGAGTTAAGCATGTAGTTACTCACAGAGTGTCATATCGAGTGTTTTCATGAAGTTTAGCTTCTAGTTTCTCACACAGTTTTGTATTATTAGGTTTCAAGAAGGTAAGCAAGTAGTTTCACAAACAGTGTTGTATCCTTAGTTTTCATTATGTAAAGCAAGTAGTTTCACAATCAATGTTGTATCCTCATATTTCATGGAGTTAAGCAAGCATATTATCACACATTGTTGTATAGTTAGTTTTCATGAAGATAAGCATGTAGATTCTCAAACAGTTTGGTATCTTTAGTTTTCATCAAGTTAAGCACGTATTTTCTCACACTGTGTTGTATCGTTAGTTTTCATGAAGTTAAGCAATTAGTTTCACAACCATTGTTGTATCGTTACTTTTCATGAAATTAAGCCTCTAGTTTCTCACACAGTGTTGTATCGTTAGTTTTCATGAAGTTAATCAAGTAGTTTCACAAACAGTGTTGTATCGTTAGTTGTCATGGAGTCAAGCAAGCAGATTATCACACAGTGTTGTATTGTTATTTTTCATGAAATTAAGCATACAGTTTCTCACAAAGTGTTGTATCGTCAGTTTTCATGAAGTTTAGCTTGTAGTTTCTCACACAGTGTTGTATCGTGAGTTTTCACGAAGTTGTTAAGCAAGTAGTTTCACAAACAATGTTGTATCGTTAGTTTTCATGAAGATAAGCATGTAGATTCTCAAACAGTTTGGTCTGTTAGTTTTCATCATGTTAAGCATGCAGTTTCTCACATAGTGTTTTATCGATAGTTTTCATGAAGTTAAGCAATTAGTTTCACAACCAGTGTTGTATCGTTACTTTTCATGAAATTTAGCATGTAGTGTCTCACAAGTATTGTGTCGTTAGTTTTCATGAAGTTTAGCTTGTAGTTTCTCACACAGTGTTGTATCGTTAGTTTTCATGAAGTTAAGCGCGTAGTTTCACAAACAATGTTGTATCGTTAGTTTTCATGAAGATAAGCAGGTTGATTCTCAAACAGTTTGGTATCGTTAGTTTTCATCATGATAAGCATGTAGTTTCTCACACAGTGTTGTATCGATAGTTTTAATGAGGTTAAGCCAGCAGTTTCACAACAAGTGTTGTATTGTTACTTTTCATGAAATTAAGCCTGTAGTTTCTCACACAGTGTTGTATCATTAGTTTTCATGAAGTTAAGCAAGTAGTTTCACAAACAATTTTGTATCGTTAGTTTTCATGGAGTCAAGCAAGCAGATTCTCACACAGTGTTGTATTGTTAGTTTTCATGAAATTAAGCATACAGTTTCTCACACAGTGTTGTATTGTTAGTTTTCATGAAAGTAAAAACACAATTTCACAAACAGTGATGTATCGTTAGTTGTTCATGAAGTTAAGCACGTAGGATTACAAACAGTGTTGTATCCTTAGTTTTCTTCGAGGTAACCAAGCAGATTATCACACAGTTTTGTATAGTTAGTTTTCATGAAGATAAGCATGTTGTTTGTCCCACAGTGTTGTATTGCTAGTTTTCAAGAAGTTAAGCAAGTAGTTTCACAAACAGTGTTGTATCGTTAGTTTTCATCGAGTAAACAAGCAGATTATCACACAGTGTTGTATCGAGAGTTTTCATGAAGATAAGCACGTAGGTTCACAAACAGTGTTGTATCCTCAGTTTTCATGGCATTAAGCAAGCAGATTCTCACACAGTGTTGTATCGTGAGTTTTCATGAAGTTAAGCGCGTAATTTCACAAACAATGTTGTATCGTGAGTTTTCATGAAGATAAGCATGTATATTCTCAAACAGTTTGGTATGCTTAGTTTTCATCAAGTTAAGCATGTAGTTTCCCACACTTAGTTGTATCAATAGTGATCATGAAACTAAGCAAGTAGTTTCACAACCAGTGTTGTATCGTTAATTTTCCATGAAATTAAGCAGGTAGTTTCTCACACAGTGTTGTATCAACACTTTTCATGAAGATAAGCATATAGATTCTCAAACTGTTTGGTATGGTTAGTTTTCATCGAGTTAAGCATGTAGTTTCTCACAGAGTGTCATATCGAGTGTTTTCATGAAGTTAACTTCTAGTCTTTCACACAGTGTTGTATTATTAGTTTTCATGAAGGTAAGCAAGTAGTTTGACAAACAGTGTTGTATCCTTAGTTTTTATTATGTAAAGCAAGTAGTTTCACAAACAATGTTGTATATTTATTTTTCATGAAGATAAGCATGTAAATTCTCAAACAGTTTGGTATCGTTAGTTTTCATGAGTTTAAGCATGTAGTTTCTCCCACAGTGTTTATCGATAGTTTTCATGAAGTTAAGATTGTAGTTTCACAAAAAGTGTTGTTTCGTATTTTTCATGGAGCTAAGCAAGCAGATTCTCACACAGTCTTGTATCATTAGTTTGCATGAAAATAAGCACACAGGTTCACAAACCGTGTTGTATCGTTAGTATTCATGAAGTTAAGAATGTAGTTTCACAAACAATGTTGTATCCTTACTTTTCATGAAGATAAGCATGTAAATTCTCAAACAGTTTGGTATAGTTAGTTTTCATTAAGTTAAGCACGTGGTTTCTCACACAGTGTTGGATCGTTAGTTTTCATGAAAGTAATCACGTAGATTCACAAAGAGTGTTGTCTTGTTAGTTTTCAAGAAGTTAAGCATGTAATTACTCACACAGTGTTGTGTTGTTAGTTTTCATGAAAGTAAGCACTCAGTTTCACAAACAGTGTTGTATCGTTAGTTTTCATGAAGATAAGCCTGTAGGTTCTCAAAAAGTTTGCTATCGTTAGTTTTCATGAGGTAAAGCATGTAGTGTCTCACACAGTGATGTATCGTTAGTTTTCATTATGTAAAGAAGGTAGTTTGACAAACAATGTTGTATCCTTAGTTTTCATGAAGATAAACATGTAAATTCTCAAACAGTTTGGTATAGTTTTCATTAAGTTAAGCACATGGTTTCACAAATAGTGTTATCTCGTTAGTTTTCATGATTTAAGCATGTAGTTACTCACACAGTGTTGTATTGTTAGTTTTCATGAAAGTAAGCACACAGTTTCACAACCAGTGTTGTACCGTTACTTTTCATGAAATTAAGATGGTAGTTTCTCAGACAGTGTTGTATCGATAGCTTTCATGAAGTTAAGCAAGCAGTTTCACAAACAGTGTTGTATCTTATTTTTCACGGTGTTAAGCAAGCGGATTCTCACACAGTGTTGTATAGTCAGTTTTCATGAAATTAAGCATGCAGTTCCTCACACAGTGTTGTATTGTTAGTTTTCATGAAAGTAAGAACACAGTTTCACAAACAGTGTTCTATCGTTAGGTTTCATAAAGATAAGCATGTAGATTCTCAAACAGTTTGGTATCGTTAGTTTTCATGATGTTAAGCATGTCGGTTCACAAACAGTGTTGTATCCTTAGTTTTCATGGTATTAAGCAAGCAGATACTCACACAGGGTTGTATCGTGAGTTTTCATGAAGTTAAGCGTGAAATTTCACAAACAATGTTGTATCGTGAGTTTTTATGAACATAAGCATGTATAATCTCACACAGTTTGGTATCCTTAGTTTTCATCAAGTTAAGCATGTAGTTTCTCACGCAGTGTTGTATGAATAGTTTTCATGAAATTAAGCAAGTAGTTTCACAACCAGTGTTGTATCGTTAATTTTCATGAAATTAAGCATGTAGTTTCTCACACATTGTTGTATCATTACTTTTCATGAAGATAATCATGTAGATTCCAAACTGTTTGGTATCGATAGCTTTCATCGAGTTAAGCATGTAGTTTCTCACAGAATGTCATATCGAGTGTTTTCATAAAGTTTAGCTTCTAGTTTCTCACACAGTTTTGTATTATTAGGTTTCATGAAGGTAAGCAAATAGTTTCACAAACAGTGTTGTATCTTAGTTTTCATTATGTAAAGCAAGTAGTTTCACAAACAATGTTGTATCCTCATATTTCATGGAGTTAAGCAAGCATATTATCACACATTGTTGTATAGTTAGTTTTCATGAAGATAAGCATGTAGATTCTCAAACAGTTTGGTATCGTTAGTTTTCATCAAGTTAAGCACGTATTGTCTCACACTGTGTTGTATCGATAATTATCATGAAGTTAAGCAATTAGTTTCACAACCAGTGTTGTATCGTTACTTTTCATGAAATGTAGCATGTAGTGTCTCACAAAGTATTGTGTCGTTAGTTTTCATGAAGTTTAGCTTGTAGTTTCTCACACAGTGTTGTATCGTTAGTTTTCATGAAGTTTAGCTTATAGTTTCTCACACAGTGTTGTATCGTGAGTTTTCATGAAGTTAAGCGCGTAGTTTCACAAACAATGTTGTATCCTTAGTTTTCATGAACATAAGCATGTACATTCTCAAACAGTTTGGTATAGTTAGTTTTCATGCAGTTAAGCACGTGGTTTCTCACACAGTGTTGAATCATTAGTTTTCATGAAAGTAAGCACGTAGTTTCACAAAGAGTGTTGTCTCAGTAGTTTCCATTAGTTAAGCATGTAGTTACCCACACAGTGTTGTATTGTTAGATTTCATGAAAGTAAGCACACATTTTCACAAACAGTGTTGTATCGTTAGTTTTCATAAAGATAAGGTGTAGATTCTCAAAAAGTTTGGTATCATTAGTTTTCAAGAAGTTAAGCATGTAGTTTCTCACACAGTGTTGTATCGATAGTTTTCATGAAGTTAAGCTTATAGTTTCTCACACAGTGTTGTATAGTTAGTTTTCATGATGTTAAGCAAGCAGACTCTCACACAGTGTTGTACCATTAGTTTTCATGAAGTTTAGCTTGTAGTATCTCACACAGAGTTTTATCGTGAATTTTCATGAAGTTAAGCGCATAGTTTCACAAACAATGTTGTATCGTTAGTTTTCATAAAGATAAGGATGTAGATTCTCAAACAGTTTGGTATCGTTATTTTTCATGAGGTTAAGCATGTAGTTTCTCACACCGTTTTGTATCGATAATTTTCATGAAGTTAAGCTTGTAGTTTCTCACACAGTGTTGTATCCTTTGTTTTGATGAAGTTAAGCAAGCAGATTCTCACACAGTGTTGTCTCGTTAGTTTTCATGAAGTTTAGCTTATAGTTTCTCACACAGTGTTGTATCATGAGTTTTCATGAAGTTAAGCACATAGTTTCTCAAACAATGTTGTATCGTTAGTTTTCATGAAGATAAGCATGTAGATTCTCAAACAGTTTGGTATCGTTACTTTTCATCATGTCAAGGATGGAGTTTCTCACACAGTGTTCTATCTATAGTATTCATGAAGTTAAGCAAGTAGTTTCACAAACAGTGTTGTATCGTGTTTTTCATGGAGTTAAGCAAGCAGAATCTCACACAGTGTTGTATCGTTAGTTTTCATTATGTAAAGCACGTAGTTTCACAAACAATGTTGTATCCTTAGTTTTCTTGAAGATAAGCATGTAATTTTTCAAACAGTTTGGTATAGTTAATTTTCATCAAGTTAAGAACGTTGTGTCTCACACAGTGTTGGATCATTAGTCTTCATGAAAGTAAGTACGTACTTTAACAAACAGTGTTGTCTCGTTATTTTTAATGAAGTTAAGCATGTACATACTCACACACTGTTGTATTGTTAGTTTTCATGAAAGTAAGCACACAGTTTCACAAACAGTATTGTATCATAAGTTTTCATAAAGATAAGCATGTAGATTCTCAAAAAGTTAGGTATCATTAGTTTTCATGAGGTTAAGCATGTAGTTTCTCACACAGTGTTGTATCGATAGTTTTCATGAAGTTAAGCTTGTAGTTTCTCACACAGTGTTGTATCTTTTGTTTTCATGAAGTTAAGCAAGCAGATTCTCACACAGTGTTGTATCATTAATTTTCATGAAGTTTAGCTTGTAGTTTCTCCCACAGAGTTGTATCATGAGTTTTCATGAAGTTAAGCACGTAGTTTCACAAGCAATGTTGTATCATTAGTTTTCATGAAGATAAGAATGGAGATTCTTAAACAGTTTGATGTCGTTACTTTTCATCAAGTCAAGCATGTAGTTTCTCACACAGTGTTGTATCGATAGTTTTCATGAAGTTATTCAAGAAGTTTCACAACCAGTGTTGTATCGTTCCTTTTCATGAAATTAAGCATGTAGTTTCTCAGACAGTGTTGTATCGATAGTTTTCATGAAGATAAGGGAGTAGTTTCACAAACTGTGTTGCATCGTATTTTTCATGGAGTTAAGCAAGCAGATTTTCACACAGTGTTGTATTGTTAGTTTTCATTATGTAAAGCACATAGTTTCACAAACAAAATTGTATCCTTAGTTTTCATGAAGATAAGCATGTGAATTCTCAAACAGTTTGGTATAGTTAGTTTTCATCAAGTTAAGCACGTGGTTTCTCACACAGTTTGGATAGTTAGTTTTCATGAAAGTAAGCACGTAGTTTCACAAAGAGTGTTGTCGTTATTTTTCATGAAGTTAAGTAAGTAGTTACTCACACAGTGTTGTATTGTTAGTTTTCATGAAAGTAAGCACACAGTTTCACAAACAGTGTTGTATCGTTAGTTTTCATAAAGATAAGCAAATAGATTCTCAAAATGTTTGGTATCTTAAGTTTTCATGAGGTTAAGCATGTAGTTTCTCACACAGTGTTTTGTCAATAGTTTTACTGAAGTTAAGCTTGCAGTTTCTCACACAGTGTTGTATCGTTAGTTTTCATGAAGTTAAGCAAGCAGATTCTCACATAGTATTGTATCGTTAGTTTTCATGAAGTTCAGCAAGTAGTTTCACACACCATGTTGTGTCGTGAGTTTTCATGAATTAAGTGCGTAGTTTCTCAAACAATGTTGTATCGTTAGTTTTCATGAAGTTAAGCATGTACATTCTCAAACAGTTTGGTATAGTTACTTTTCATCAAGTCAAGCATGTAGTTTCTCACACAGTGTTGTATCGATAGTTTTCATGAAGTTAAGCAAGTAGTTTCACAACCAATGTTGTATCATTACTTTTCATGAAGTTAACATGTAGTTTCTCACACAGTGTTGTATCGATAGTTTTCATGAAGTTAAGCAAGCAGAAAATCACACAGTGTTGTATCATTAGTTTTCATGAAGTTTAGCTTATAATTTCTCACACAGTGTTTTGTCGTGAGTTTTCATGAAGTTAAGTGTGTAGTTTCACAAAAATGTTGTATCGTTTGTTTTCATGAAGATAAGCATGTAGATTCTCAAACAGTTTGGTATCGTTACTTTTCATCAAGTCAAGCATGTAGTTTGTCCCACAGTGTTGTATCGTTAATTTTCATGAAGTTAAGCAAGTTGTTTCACAAACAGTGTTGTATCCTTAGTTTTCATGTAGTTAAGATTATAAATTTTCACACAGTGTTGTATCCTTCGTTTTCATAAAGTTAAACTTGCAGTTTCTCACACAGTGTTGTATCGTTACTTTTCATGAAGATAAGCATTTAGATTCTCAAACTATTTGGTATCATTAGTTTTCATTGAGTTAAGCATGTAGTTTCTCACAGAGTGTCATATCGAGTGTTTTCATTAAGTTTAGCTTCGAGTTTCTCACAGTGTTGCATTATTATTTTTCATGAAGGTAAGCAAGTAGTTTCACAAACAGTGTTGTATCCCTAGTTTTCATGAATTTAAGCATGGAGTTTCTCAAACAGTATAGTATCATTAGATGTCATGAAATTAAGCACGTAGGTTCACAAACAGTGTTGTATCGTTAGTTTTCATGGAGTTAAGCAAGCAGATTCTCACACAGTGTTGTATCGTTAGTTTTCATTATGTAAAGCAGGTAGTTTCACAAACAATGTTGTATCCTTAATTTTCATGAAGATAAGCATGTAAATTCTCAAACAGTTTGGTATAGTTAGTTTTCATCAAGTTAAGCATGTGGTTTCTCACACAGTGTTGTCTCGTTAGTTTTCATGAAGTTAAGCATGTAGTTACTCAACCAGTGTTGTATTGTTAGTTTTCATGAAAGTAAGCACACAGATTCACAAACAGTGTTGTATCGTTAGTTTTCATAAAGATAAGCATGTAGATTCTCAAACAGTTTAGTATGGTTAGTTTTCATGAGGTTAAACATGTAATTTCTCACACAGTGTTGTATTGATAGTTTTCATGAAGTTAAGCAAGCAGATTCTCACACAGTGTTGTATCGTTAGTTTTCATGAAGTTTAGCTTGTAGTTTCTCACACAGTGTTGTATCGAGGGTTTTCATGAAGTTAAGTGCGTAGTTTCTCAAACAATGTTGTATGGTTCCTTTTCATGAATATAAGCATGTTAATCGTCAAACAGTTTGGTATCATTACTTTTCATCAAGTCAAGCATGTACTTTCTCACACAGCGTAGTATCGATAGTTTTCATGAAGTTAAGCAAGTAGTTTCACAACCAGTGTTTTATTGTTACTTTTCATGAAATTAAGCATGTCGTTTCTCACACAGTGTTGTATCGTTAGTTTTCATGAAGTTAAGCATGCAGTTTCACAGTATTGTATCCTTAGTTTTCACGGAGTTAAGCAAGCAGATTCTCACACAGTGTTGTATCGATAGTTTTCATGAAGTTAAGCAAGCAGATTCTCACACAGTGTTGTATCGTTAGTTTTCATGAAGTTTAGCTTGTAGTTTCTCACACAGTGTTGAACCGAGGATTTTCATGAAGTTAATCGCGTAGTTTCTCAAACAATCTTGTATGGTTCGTTTTCATGAAGATAAGCATGTAGATCGTCAAATAGTAAGGTATCATTACTTTTCATCAAGTCAAGCATGTACTTTCTCACACAGCGTTGTATCGATATTTTTCATGAAGTTAAGCAAGTAGTTTCACAACCAGTGTTGTATCGATAGTTTTCATGGAGTTAAGTAAGTAGTTTCACAGTGTTGTACCATTATTTTTCATGGAGGTAAGCAAGCAGATTCTCACACAATGTTGTAAAGTTAGTTCATAAAGATAAGCATGTAGATTCTCAAACAGTTTGGTAACGTTACTTTTCATCAAATCAAGCATGTAGTTTCTCAGACAGTGTTGTATCATTAGTTTCATGAAGTTAAGCAAGTAGTTCACAAACAGTGTTGTATCGTTAGTTTTCATGAAGTTAAGCATGCAGTTTCACAGTGTTGTATCGTTAGTTTTCACGGATTTAAGGAATCAGATTCTCACACAATGTTGTATAGTTAGTTTTCATAAAGATAAGCATGTAGATTCTAAAACTGTTTGGTATCGTTAGTTTTCATGAGGTTAGCGTGTAGTTTTTCAGACAGTGTTGTATCGATAGTTTTCATGAAGTTAAGCACGTAGATTCTCACACAGTGTTGTGTCGTTAGTTTTCAAGAAGTTAAGCTTGTAGTTTCATACACAGTGTTGTATCATGAGTTTTCATGAAGTTAAGCGCCTAGTTTCACAAACAATGTTGTATCGTTAGTTTTCATGACGTTAAGCAAGTAGTTTCATAAACAGTGTTGTATCGTTAGTTTTCATGGAGTTAAGCAAGCTGATTCTCACACAATGTTATATAGTTAGTTTTCATAAAGATAAGCATGTAGATTCTCAAACAGTTTGGTATCATTACTTTTCATGAGGTTTAGCATGTAGTTTCTCAGACAGTGTTGTATCGATAGTTTTCATGAAGTAAATCTTGTAGTTTCTCACACAGTGTTGTATCGTTAATTTTCATGCAGTTAAGCAAGCATATTCTCACACAGTGTTGTATCGTTACTTTTCATGAAGTTTAGCTTGTAGTTTCTCACACAGTGTTGTATCGTGAATTTTCATGAAGTTAAGCACCTAGTTTCACAAACAATGTTGTATCGTTAGTTTTCTTGAAGATAAGTATGTAGATTCTCAAACAGTTTGGTATCGTTACTTTTCATCAAGTCATGCATATAGTTTCTCACACAGTGTTGTATCGATAGTTTTCATGAAGTTAAGCAAGTAGTTTCACAACCAGTGTTGTATCATTACTTTTCTTGAAATTAAGCATGTAGTTTCTCAGACAGTGTTGTATCGATAGTATTCATGAAGTTAAGTAAGTAGTATTACAAAGAGTGTTGTATCGTATATTTCATGGAGTTAAGCAAGCAGATTATCACACAGTGTTGTATCGTTAGTTTAATGAAATTAAGCATGTAGTTTCTCACACAGTGTTGTATTCTTTGTTTTCATGAAAGTAAGCACATATTTTCACAAACAGTGTTGTATCTTTAGTATTCATGAACTTAAGCACTTAGTTTCACAAACAGTGTTGTGTCGTTATTTTTCATTGTGTTAAGCAAGAAGGGTGTCAAACAGTGTTGTATCATTAGCTTTCATGAAATTACGCTTGTAGATTCTCACACAGCGTTGTATCGTTAGTTTTCATGAAGTTAAGCACGAAGTTTGACAAACAGTGTTGTATCCTTACTTTCCATGAAGTTAAGCTTGTCGTTTCTCATACAGTGTCGTATCATTAGTTTTCATGATGTAAAGCACCTAGTTTCACAAACAATGTTGTAACCTTAGTTTTCATAAAATAAGCATGTAATTTCTCTAACAGTTTGGTAGAGTTAGTTTTCATCAAGTTAATTATGTGGTTTCTCACACAGTGTTGGATCGTTAGTTTTCATGAAAGTAAGCACACATTTTCACAAACAGTGTTGTTTCGTTAGTATTCATGAAGTTGCGCACGTAGGTTCACAAACAGTGTTGTGTCGTTAATTAGTATGTAGTATTTCACTCAGTTTTGTATCGATAGTTTTCATGAAGTTAAGCATGTGGATTCTCAAACAGTATAGTATCGTTAGTTTTCATCAAGTTAAGCACGTATTGTCTCACACAGTGTTGTATCGATAGTTTTCATGAAGTTAAGCAATTAGTTTCACAAGCAGTGTTGTATCCTTACTTTCCATGAGGTTAGGCTTGTCGTTTATCATACAGTGTGGTTTCTCACAGTGTTGGATCGTTAGTTTTCAAGAAAGTAAGCATGTAGTTTTACAAAGAGGGTTGTCACTTTAGTTTTCATGAAGTTAAGCATGTAGTTATTCACACAGTTTGTATTGTTAGTTTTCATGAAGTTAAGCACGTAGGATCACAAACAGTGTTGTATCGTTAGTTTTCATGGAGGTAAGGATGTAGTTTCTCACAAACAGTGTGGTATCGTTAGTATTCATGAAGTTAAGCACTTAGTTTCACAAACAGTGTTGTGTTGTTAGTTTTCATTGAGTTACGCAAGAAGGGTGTCACACAGTGTTGTATCATTAGTTTTCATGAAGTTAAGCTTGTAGCTTCTCACACAGTTTTGTATCCTTAGTTTTCATGAAGTTAAGCAAGTAGATTCACAAACAGTGTTGTATTGTTAGTTTTCATGCAGTTAAGATTGGAGTTTCCCAAACAGTGTTGTATCATTAGTTTTCATGAAATTAAGCACGTAGGTTCACAAACAGTGTTTGATCGTAGGTTCATAGAGTTAAGCAAACAGATTCTCACACAGTGTTGTATCGTTAGTTTTCATTATGTAAAGAAGGTAGTTTCACAAACAATGTCGTATCCTTAGTTTTCATGAAGATAAGCATGTAAATTCTCAAGCAGTTTGGTATAGTTAGTTTTCATCAAGTTAAGCATGTGGTTTCTCACACAGTGTAGGATCGTTACTTTTATGAAAGTAAGCACGTAGTTTCACAAAGAGTGTTGTCTCCTTAGTTTTCATGAAGTTAAGCATGTAGTTACTCACACTGAATTGTATCGCTAGTTTTCATGAAGTTTAGCTTGTAGTTTCTCACACATTGTTGTATCGTGAGTTTTCATGAAGTTAAGCGCGTAGTTTCTTAAACAATGTTGTATCGTTAGTTTTCATGAAGATAAGCATATAGATTCTCAACAGTTTGTTATCGTTACTTTTTATCAAGTCAAGCATGTAGTTTCTCACAGTTTTGTATCGATAGGTTTCATGAAGTTAAGCAAGTAGTTTCACAACCAGTGTTGTATCGTTAGTTTTCATGAAATCAAGCATGTAGTTTCTCAGACAGAGTTGTATTGTTTTTTTGATAACACTATGCACACAATTTCACAAACAGTGTTGTATCGTTAGTATTCATGAAGTTAAGTACTTAGTTTCACAAACAGTGTTGTGTCATAAGTTTTCATTGAGGTAAGCAAGAAGGGTGTCACACAGTGTTGTATCGTTAGTTTTCATGAAGATAATCATGTAGTTTCTCCCACAGTGTTGTATCATTAGTTTTCTTGAAGTTAAGCAAGTAGTTGCACAAACAGTGTTGTATCCTTAGTTTTCATGAAGTTAAGCTTGTACTTTCTCACACAGTGTTGTATCGTGAGTTTTCATGAAGTTAAGCACGTAGGATCACAAACAGTGTTGTATCCTTAGTTTTCATGGCATTAAGCAAGCAGATTCTCACACAGTGTTGTATCTTGAGTTTTCATAAAGTTAAGTGAGTAATTTCACAATGTTGTATTGTGAGTTTTCATGAAGATAAGCATGTATATTCTCAAATATTTGGTATCCTTAGTTTTCATGAAGTTAAGCATGTAGTTTCTCACACAGTTTTGTATCAATAGTTTTCATGAAATTAAGGAAGTAGTATCACAACCAGTGTTGTATCGTTCTTTTTCATGAAATTAAGCATGTAGTTTCTCACACACTGTTGTATCGTTACTTTTCATGAAGATAAGCATGTAGATCCTCAAACTGTTTGGTATCGTTAGTTTTCATCGAGTTAAGCATGTAGTTTCTCACAGAGTGTCATATTGAGTGTTTTCATGAAGTTTAGCTTATAGTTTCTCACACAGTGTTGTATTATTAGTTTTCATGAAGTTAAGCAAGTAGTTTCACAAACAGTGTTGTATCCTTAGTTTTCATGAAGTTAAGCATGGAGTTTCTCAAACAGTGTTGTATCATTAGTTTTCATGAAATTAAGCATGTAGGTTCAAAAAAAGTGTTGTATCGTTAGTTTTCATGGATTAAGCAAGCAGACTTTCACACAGTGTTGTATCATTACTTTTCATTGTGTAAAGCACGTAGTTTCACAAACAATGTTGTATCCTTAGTTTTCATGAAGATAAGCATGTAGATTCTCAAACAGTTTGGTATCGTTACTTTTCATCAAGTCAAGCATGTAGTCTCTTACACCGTGTTGTATCGTTAGTTTTCATGAAGTTAAGCAAGTAGTTTCACAACCAGTGTTGTATCATTACTTTTCATGAAATTAAGCACGTAGTTTCTCAGACAGTGTTGTATTGTTAGTTTTAATGAAAGTGATCACACAGTCTCACAAACAGTGTTGTATCGTTAGTTTTCATGAAGATAAGCATGTGAAATCTCAAACAGTTTGGTATAGTTATTTTTCATCTAATTAAGCATGTGGTTTCTCACACAGTGTTGGATCGTTAGTTTTCATGAAGATAAGCATGTGAAATCTCAAACAGTTTGGTATAGTTATTTTTCATCTAATTAAGCATGCGGTTTCTCACACAGTGTTGGATCGTTAGTTTTCATGAAAGTAAGCACATAGTTTCACAAAGGGTGTTGTCTTGTTAGTTTTCATGAAGTTGAGCATGTAGTTACTCACAGAGTGTTGTATTGTTAGTTTTCGTGAAAGTAAGCACACAGTTTCATAAACAGTGTTTTATCGTTAGTTTTCATAAAGATAAGCATGTAGATTCTCAAACAGTTTGGTATCGTTATTTTTCATGAGGTTAAGCATGTAGTTTCTCACACAGTGTTGTATCGATAGTTTTCATGAAGTTAAGCTTGTAGTTTCTCACACAGTGTTGTATCATTTGTTTTCATGAAGATAAGCATATAGATTCTCAAACAGTTTGGTATCGTTACTTTTCATCAAGTCAAGCATGTAGTTCTCACATAGTGTTGTATCGTTAGTTTAATGATATTAAGCATGTAGTTTCTCACACAGTGTTGTATTGTTTGTTTTCATGAAAGTAAGCACACAGCTTCACAAACAGTGTTGTATCTTTAGTATTCATGAAATTAAGCACTTAGTTTCACAAACAGTGTTGTGTCATTATTTTTCATTGTGTTAAGCAAGAAGGGTGTCACACAGTGTTGTATCATTAGCTTTCATGAAATTACGCTTGTAGAATCTCACACAGTGTTGTATCGTTAGTTTTCCTGAAGATAAGCATGTAGTTTCTCACACAGCATTGTATCGTTAGTTTTCATGAAGTTAAGCAATTAGTTTCACAAACAGTGTTGTATCCTTACTTTCCATGAAGTTAAGCTTGTCGTTTCTCACACAGTGTTGTATCGTTAGTTGTCATGATGTAAAGCACCTAGTCTCACAAACAATGTTGTATCCTTAGTTTTCATGAAAATAAGCATGTAATTTCTCTAACAGTTTGGTAGAGTTACTTTTAATCAAGTAAATTATGTGGTTTCTCACACAGTGTTGGATCGTTAGTTTTCATGAAAGTAAGCACACAGTTTCACAAACAGGGTTGTATCGTTAGTATTCATGAAGTTATGCACGTAGGTTCACAAACAGTGTTGTGTCGTTAGTTTTCATAAATATAAGCATGTAGATTCTCAAACAGTTTGGTTTCGTTAGTTTTCATCAGGTTAAGTATGTAGTTTCTCACACAGTGTTGTAACGATAGTTTTCATTAAGTTAAGCAAGCAGTTTCACAATCAGTGTTGTATCGTTACTTTTCATGAAATTGAGCATGTAGTTTCTCACACAGTGTTGTATCGATAGTTTTCATGAAGGTATGCAAGTAGTTTCACAAACAGTGTTGTATCTTTAGTTTTCATGGAGTTAAGCATGGAGTTTCTCAAACAGTGTTGTATCATTAGTTTTCATGAAATTATGCACGTAGGTTCAAAAACAGTGTTGTATCGTTAGTTTTCATGGATTTAAGCAAGCAGACTCTCACACAGTTTTGTATTGTTAGTTTTCATTATGTAAAGCCCGTAGTTTCACAAACAGTGTTGTATCCTTAGTTTTCATAAAGATAAGCATGTAGATTGTCAAACAGTTTGGTATCGTTAATTTTCATGAGGTTAAGCATGTAGATTTTCAAACAGTGTTGTATTGATAGTTTTCATGAAGTTAAGCTTGTAGTTTCTCACACAGTGTTGTATCGAGAGTTTTCATGAAGTTAAGCGCGTACTTTCTCAAACAATGTTGTATCATTACTTTTCATGAAGATAAGCAGGTAGATTCTCAAACAGTTTGGTATCGTTACTTTTCATCAAGTCAAGCATGTAGTTTCTCACACAGTGTTGTATCGATAGTTTTCATGGAGTTAAGCAAGCACATTCTCACAGTGTTTTATCGTTACTTTTCATGAAATTAAGCCTGTAGTTTCTCACACAGTGTTGTATCATTAGTTTTCATGAGTCAAGAGAGTAGTTTCAGAAACAGTGTTGTATCCTTAGTTGTCATGAAGTTAAGCTTGTAGTTTCTCACACAGTGTTGTTCGTGAGTTTTCATGAAGTTAAGCACGTAGGTTCACAAACACTATTGTAGCCTTAGTTTTCATGGCATTAAGCAAGCAGATTCTCACACAGTGTTGTATCGTTAGTTTTCATGAGGTTAAGCTTGTAGTATCTCACACAGTGTTGTATCGTGAGCTTTCATGAAGTTAAGCGCGTAATTTCACAAACAATGTTCTATAGTGAGTTTTCATGAAGATAAGCATGTATATTCTCAATCAGTTTGTTATCCTTAGTTTTCATCAAGTTAAGAGTGTAGTTTCTCACACAGTGTTGTATCAATAGTTTTCATGAAATTAAGGAAGTAGTTTCACAACCAGTGTTGTATCGCTCATTTTCATGAAATTAAGCATGTAGTTTCTCACACACTGTTGTATCGTTACTTTTCATGAAGATAAGTATGTAAATTCTCAAACAGTTTTGTATCGTTAGTTTTCATCGAGTTAAGCATGTAGTTTCTCACAGAGTGTCATATCGAGTTTTTTCATGAAGTTTAGCTTCTAGTTTCTCACACAGTGTTGTATCGAGAGTGTTCATGAAGTTAAGCACGTGTTTCACAAACAATGTTGTATCGTTCGTTTTCATGAAGATAAGCGTGTAGATTGTCAAACAGTTTGGTATCGTTACTTTAATCAAGTCAAGCATGTACTCACCCAGTGTTGTATCAATATTTTTCATGAAGTGAAGCAAGTAGTTTCACAACCAGTGTTCTATCGTTACTTTTCATGAAATTAAGCATGTAGTTTCTCACACAGTTTTGTTTCGTTAGTTTACATGAAGTTAAGCATGTAGTTTCCCAAACAGTGTTGTATCATTAGTTTTCATGGTGTTAAGCAAGCAGATACTCACACAGTGTCGTAGAGTTAGTTTTCATAAAGATAAGCATGTACATTCACAAAAAGTTTGGTATCGTTAGTGTTCATGAGGTTAAGCATGTAGATTCTCACACAGTGTTCTATCAATAATTTTCATGAAGTTAAGCTTGTAGCTTCTCACACAGTGTTGTGTCGTTAGTTTTCATGAAGTTAAGCAAGCAGATTCTCACACAGTGTTGTATCGTTCGTTTTCATGAAGTTTAGCTTGTAGTTTCTCACACAGTGTTGTATCTTGAGTTTTCATGAAGATAAGCCCGTAGTTTCACACACAATGTTGTATCGTTAGTTTTCATGAAGATTCTCAAACAGTTTGGTATCGTTACTTTTAATCAAGTCAAGAATATGGTTTCTCACAAAGTGTTGTATAGATAGTTTTCATGAAGTTAAGCAAGTAATTTCACGACCAGTGTTGTATCATTATTTTTCATGAAATTAAGAGTGCATTTTCTTAGACAGTGTAGTATCAATAGTTTTCATGAAGTTAAGCAAGTAGTTTCACAAACAGTGTTGTATCATATTTTTCATGGAGTTACGCAAGCAGATTCTCAAAGAGTTTGGACCTTTATTTTTCATGAGGTTAAGCATTTAGTTTCTCACACAGTGTTGTATTGTTAGTTTTCATGAAACTAAGCAAGCAGGTTGTCACACAGTGTTGTATCATTAGGTTTCATGAAGTTTAGCTTGTAATTTATCACACAGTGATGAATCATGTTTTTCATGAAGTTAAGCACGTAGTTTCACAAACAATGTTGTATTGTTAGTTTTCATGAAGATAAGCATGTAAATTCTCAAACAGTTTGGTATAGTTAGTTTTCATCTAATTAAGCATGTGGTTTCTCACACAGTGTTGGATCGTTAGTTTTCATGAAAGTAAGCACATAGTTTCACAAAGGGTGTTGTCATGTTAGGGTTCATGAAGTTGAGCATGTAGTTACTCACAGAGTGTTGTATTGTTAGTTTTCGTGAAAGTAAGCACACAGTTTCACAAACAGTGTTTTATCGTTAGTTTTCATAAAGATAAGCATGTAGATTCTCAAACAGTTTGGTATCGTTAATTTTCATGAAGTTAATCTTGTAGTTTCTCACACAGTGCTGTATCACGTGTTTTTATGAAATTAAGCACATAGTTTCTCAAACAATGTTGTAGTGTTAGTTTTCAGGAAGATAAGCTTGTAGATTCTCAAGCAGTTTGGTATCATTAGTTTTCATGAGGTTAAGCATGTAGTTTCTTACACAGTGTTGTATCGATTGTTTACATGAAGTTAAGCTTGTAGTTTCTCACACAGTGTTGTATCGTTACTTTTCATGAAATTAAGCATGTAGTTTCTCACACAGTGTTGTATCATTAGTTTTCATGAAGTTAAGAGAGTAGATTCAGAAACAGTGTTGTATCTTTAGTTTTCATGAAGTTAAGCTTGTAGTTTCTCACACAGTGTTGTTCGTGAGTTTTCATGAAGTTAAGCACGTAGGTTCACAAACACTATTGTAGCCTTAGTTTTCATGGCATTAAGCAAGCAGATTCTCACACAGTGTTGTATCTTTAGTTTTCATGAGGTTAGGCTTGTAGTATCTCACACAGTGTTGTATCGTGAGCTTTCATGAAGTTAAGTGCGTAATTTCACAAACAATGTTCTATAGTGAGTTTTCATGAAGATAAGCATGTATATTCTCAATCAGTTTGTTATCCTTAGTTTTCATCAAGTTAAGAGTGTAGTTTTTCACACAGTGTTGTATCAATAGTTTTCATGAAATTAAGGAAGTAGTTTCACAACCAGTGTTGTATCGCTCATTTTCATGAAATTAAGCATGTAGTTTCTCACACACTGTTGTATCATTACTTTTCATGAAGATAAGCATGTAAATTCTCAAACAGTTTTGTATCGTTAGTTTTCATCGAGGTAAGCATGTAGTTTCTCACAGTGTCATATCGAGTTTTTTCATGAAGTTTAGCTTCTAGTTTCTCACACAGTGTTGTATCGAGAGTGTTCATGAAGATAAGCATGTATTTCACAAACAATGTTGTATCGTTCGTTTTCATGAAGATAAGCGTGTAGATTCTCAAACAGTTTGGTATCGTTACTTTAATCAAGTCAAGCATGTAGTTTCTCACCCAGTGTTTTATCAATATTTTTCATGAAGTGAAGCAAGTAGTTTCACAACCAGTGTTCTATTGTTACTTTTCATGAAATTAAGCATGTAGTTTCTCACACAGTTTTGTTTCGTTAGTTTTCATGAAGTTAAGTAAGTAGTTTCACAAACAGTGTTGTATCATTAGTTTTCATGGTGTTAAGCAAGCAGATACTCACACAGTGTTGTAGAGTTAGTTTTCATAAAGATAAGCATGTACATTCACAAAAAGTTTGGTATCGTTAGTGATCAGGAGGTTAAGCATGTAGATTCTCACACAGTGTTCTATCGATAATTTTCATGAAGTTAAGCTTGTAGCTTCTCACACAGTGTTGTGTCGTTAGTTTTCATGAAGTTAAGCAAGCAGATTCTCACACAGTGTTGTATCGTTCGTTTTCATGAAGTTTAGCTTGTAGTTTCTCACACAGTGTTGTATCTTGAGTGTTCATGAAGATGAGCCCGTAGTTTCACACACAATGTTGTATCATTAGTTTTCATGAAGATAAGCATGTAGATTCTCAAACAGTTTGGTATCGTTACTTTTAGTCAAGTCAAGCATGTGGTTTCTCAGAAAGTGTTGTATAGATAGTTTTCATGAAGTTAAGCAAGCAATTTCACGACCAGTGTTGTATCGTTACTTTTCATGAAATTAAGAGTGCAGTTTCTTAAACAGTGTAGTATCAATAGTTTTCTTGAAGTTAAGCAAGTAGTTGCACAAACAGTGTTGTATCCTTAGTTTTCATGAAGTTAAGCTTGTACTTTCTCACACAGTGTTGTATCGTGAGTTTTCATGAAGTTAAGCACGTAGGATCACAAACAGTGTTGTATCCTTAGTTTTCATGGCATTAAGCAAGCAGATTCTCACACAGTGTTGTATCTTGAGTTTTCATAAAGTTAAGTGAGTAATTTCACAATGTTGTATTGTGAGTTTTCATGAAGATAAGCATGTATATTCTCAAATATTTGGTATCCTTAGTTTTCATGAAGTTAAGCATGTAGTTTCTCACACAGTTTTGTATCAATAGTTTTCATGAAATTAAGGAAGTAGTATCACAACCAGTGTTGTATCGTTCTTTTTCATGAAATTAAGCATGTAGTTTCTCACACACTGTTGTATCGTTACTTTTCATGAAGATAAGCATGTAGATCCTCAAACTGTTTGGTATCGTTAGTTTTCATCGAGTTAAGCATGTAGTTTCTCACAGAGTGTCATATTGAGTGTTTTCATGAAGTTTAGCTTATAGTTTCTCACACAGTGTTGTATTATTAGTTTTCATGAAGTTAAGCAAGTAGTTTCACAAACAGTGTTGTATCCTTAGTTTTCATGAAGTTAAGCATGGAGTTTCTCAAACAGTGTTGTATCATTAGTTTTCATGAAATTAAGCATGTAGGTTCAAAAAAAGTGTTGTATCGTTAGTTTTCATGGATTAAGCAAGCAGACTTTCACACAGTGTTGTATCATTACTTTTCATTGTGTAAAGCACGTAGTTTCACAAACAATGTTGTATCCTTAGTTTTCATGAAGATAAGCATGTAGATTCTCAAACAGTTTGGTATCGTTACTTTTCATCAAGTCAAGCATGTAGTCTCTTACACCGTGTTGTATCGTTAGTTTTCATGAAGTTAAGCAAGTAGTTTCACAACCAGTGTTGTATCATTACTTTTCATGAAATTAAGCACGTAGTTTCTCAGACAGTGTTGTATTGTTAGTTTTAATGAAAGTGATCACACAGTCTCACAAACAGTGTTGTATCGTTAGTTTTCATGAAGATAAGCATGTGAAATCTCAAACAGTTTGGTATAGTTATTTTTCATCTAATTAAGCATGTGGTTTCTCACACAGTGTTGGATCGTTAGTTTTCATGAAGATAAGCATGTGAAATCTCAAACAGTTTGGTATAGTTATTTTTCATCTAATTAAGCATGCGGTTTCTCACACAGTGTTGGATCGTTAGTTTTCATGAAAGTAAGCACATAGTTTCACAAAGGGTGTTGTCTTGTTAGTTTTCATGAAGTTGAGCATGTAGTTACTCACAGAGTGTTGTATTGTTAGTTTTCGTGAAAGTAAGCACACAGTTTCATAAACAGTGTTTTATCGTTAGTTTTCATAAAGATAAGCATGTAGATTCTCAAACAGTTTGGTATCGTTATTTTTCATGAGGTTAAGCATGTAGTTTCTCACACAGTGTTGTATCGATAGTTTTCATGAAGTTAAGCTTGTAGTTTCTCACACAGTGTTGTATCATTTGTTTTCATGAAGATAAGCATATAGATTCTCAAACAGTTTGGTATCGTTACTTTTCATCAAGTCAAGCATGTAGTTCTCACATAGTGTTGTATCGTTAGTTTAATGATATTAAGCATGTAGTTTCTCACACAGTGTTGTATTGTTTGTTTTCATGAAAGTAAGCACACAGCTTCACAAACAGTGTTGTATCTTTAGTATTCATGAAATTAAGCACTTAGTTTCACAAACAGTGTTGTGTCATTATTTTTCATTGTGTTAAGCAAGAAGGGTGTCACACAGTGTTGTATCATTAGCTTTCATGAAATTACGCTTGTAGAATCTCACACAGTGTTGTATCGTTAGTTTTCCTGAAGATAAGCATGTAGTTTCTCACACAGCATTGTATCGTTAGTTTTCATGAAGTTAAGCAATTAGTTTCACAAACAGTGTTGTATCCTTACTTTCCATGAAGTTAAGCTTGTCGTTTCTCACACAGTGTTGTATCGTTAGTTGTCATGATGTAAAGCACCTAGTCTCACAAACAATGTTGTATCCTTAGTTTTCATGAAAATAAGCATGTAATTTCTCTAACAGTTTGGTAGAGTTACTTTTAATCAAGTAAATTATGTGGTTTCTCACACAGTGTTGGATCGTTAGTTTTCATGAAAGTAAGCACACAGTTTCACAAACAGGGTTGTATCGTTAGTATTCATGAAGTTATGCACGTAGGTTCACAAACAGTGTTGTGTCGTTAGTTTTCATAAATATAAGCATGTAGATTCTCAAACAGTTTGGTTTCGTTAGTTTTCATCAGGTTAAGTATGTAGTTTCTCACACAGTGTTGTAACGATAGTTTTCATTAAGTTAAGCAAGCAGTTTCACAATCAGTGTTGTATCGTTACTTTTCATGAAATTGAGCATGTAGTTTCTCACACAGTGTTGTATCGATAGTTTTCATGAAGGTATGCAAGTAGTTTCACAAACAGTGTTGTATCTTTAGTTTTCATGGAGTTAAGCATGGAGTTTCTCAAACAGTGTTGTATCATTAGTTTTCATGAAATTATGCACGTAGGTTCAAAAACAGTGTTGTATCGTTAGTTTTCATGGATTTAAGCAAGCAGACTCTCACACAGTTTTGTATTGTTAGTTTTCATTATGTAAAGCCCGTAGTTTCACAAACAGTGTTGTATCCTTAGTTTTCATAAAGATAAGCATGTAGATTGTCAAACAGTTTGGTATCGTTAATTTTCATGAGGTTAAGCATGTAGATTTTCAAACAGTGTTGTATTGATAGTTTTCATGAAGTTAAGCTTGTAGTTTCTCACACAGTGTTGTATCGAGAGTTTTCATGAAGTTAAGCGCGTACTTTCTCAAACAATGTTGTATCATTACTTTTCATGAAGATAAGCAGGTAGA
Source organism: Mesocricetus auratus (assembly GCF_017639785.1). NCBI lineage: Eukaryota > Metazoa > Chordata > Mammalia > Rodentia > Cricetidae > Mesocricetus > Mesocricetus auratus. The sequence goes on along the minus strand of NW_024429193.1, from coordinate 87,180,222 downwards.
TTCTCAAACAGTTTGGTATCGTTACTTTTCATCAAGTCAAGCATGTAGTTTCTCACACAGTGTTGTATCGATAGTTTTCATGGAGTTAAGCAAGCACATTCTCACAGTGTTTTATCGTTACTTTTCATGAAATTAAGCCTGTAGTTTCTCACACAGTGTTGTATCATTAGTTTTCATGAGTCAAGAGAGTAGTTTCAGAAACAGTGTTGTATCCTTAGTTGTCATGAAGTTAAGCTTGTAGTTTCTCACACAGTGTTGTTCGTGAGTTTTCATGAAGTTAAGCACGTAGGTTCACAAACACTATTGTAGCCTTAGTTTTCATGGCATTAAGCAAGCAGATTCTCACACAGTGTTGTATCGTTAGTTTTCATGAGGTTAAGCTTGTAGTATCTCACACAGTGTTGTATCGTGAGCTTTCATGAAGTTAAGCGCGTAATTTCACAAACAATGTTCTATAGTGAGTTTTCATGAAGATAAGCATGTATATTCTCAATCAGTTTGTTATCCTTAGTTTTCATCAAGTTAAGAGTGTAGTTTCTCACACAGTGTTGTATCAATAGTTTTCATGAAATTAAGGAAGTAGTTTCACAACCAGTGTTGTATCGCTCATTTTCATGAAATTAAGCATGTAGTTTCTCACACACTGTTGTATCGTTACTTTTCATGAAGATAAGTATGTAAATTCTCAAACAGTTTTGTATCGTTAGTTTTCATCGAGTTAAGCATGTAGTTTCTCACAGAGTGTCATATCGAGTTTTTTCATGAAGTTTAGCTTCTAGTTTCTCACACAGTGTTGTATCGAGAGTGTTCATGAAGTTAAGCACGTGTTTCACAAACAATGTTGTATCGTTCGTTTTCATGAAGATAAGCGTGTAGATTGTCAAACAGTTTGGTATCGTTACTTTAATCAAGTCAAGCATGTACTCACCCAGTGTTGTATCAATATTTTTCATGAAGTGAAGCAAGTAGTTTCACAACCAGTGTTCTATCGTTACTTTTCATGAAATTAAGCATGTAGTTTCTCACACAGTTTTGTTTCGTTAGTTTACATGAAGTTAAGCATGTAGTTTCCCAAACAGTGTTGTATCATTAGTTTTCATGGTGTTAAGCAAGCAGATACTCACACAGTGTCGTAGAGTTAGTTTTCATAAAGATAAGCATGTACATTCACAAAAAGTTTGGTATCGTTAGTGTTCATGAGGTTAAGCATGTAGATTCTCACACAGTGTTCTATCAATAATTTTCATGAAGTTAAGCTTGTAGCTTCTCACACAGTGTTGTGTCGTTAGTTTTCATGAAGTTAAGCAAGCAGATTCTCACACAGTGTTGTATCGTTCGTTTTCATGAAGTTTAGCTTGTAGTTTCTCACACAGTGTTGTATCTTGAGTTTTCATGAAGATAAGCCCGTAGTTTCACACACAATGTTGTATCGTTAGTTTTCATGAAGATTCTCAAACAGTTTGGTATCGTTACTTTTAATCAAGTCAAGAATATGGTTTCTCACAAAGTGTTGTATAGATAGTTTTCATGAAGTTAAGCAAGTAATTTCACGACCAGTGTTGTATCATTATTTTTCATGAAATTAAGAGTGCATTTTCTTAGACAGTGTAGTATCAATAGTTTTCATGAAGTTAAGCAAGTAGTTTCACAAACAGTGTTGTATCATATTTTTCATGGAGTTACGCAAGCAGATTCTCAAAGAGTTTGGACCTTTATTTTTCATGAGGTTAAGCATTTAGTTTCTCACACAGTGTTGTATTGTTAGTTTTCATGAAACTAAGCAAGCAGGTTGTCACACAGTGTTGTATCATTAGGTTTCATGAAGTTTAGCTTGTAATTTATCACACAGTGATGAATCATGTTTTTCATGAAGTTAAGCACGTAGTTTCACAAACAATGTTGTATTGTTAGTTTTCATGAAGATAAGCATGTAAATTCTCAAACAGTTTGGTATAGTTAGTTTTCATCTAATTAAGCATGTGGTTTCTCACACAGTGTTGGATCGTTAGTTTTCATGAAAGTAAGCACATAGTTTCACAAAGGGTGTTGTCATGTTAGGGTTCATGAAGTTGAGCATGTAGTTACTCACAGAGTGTTGTATTGTTAGTTTTCGTGAAAGTAAGCACACAGTTTCACAAACAGTGTTTTATCGTTAGTTTTCATAAAGATAAGCATGTAGATTCTCAAACAGTTTGGTATCGTTAATTTTCATGAAGTTAATCTTGTAGTTTCTCACACAGTGCTGTATCACGTGTTTTTATGAAATTAAGCACATAGTTTCTCAAACAATGTTGTAGTGTTAGTTTTCAGGAAGATAAGCTTGTAGATTCTCAAGCAGTTTGGTATCATTAGTTTTCATGAGGTTAAGCATGTAGTTTCTTACACAGTGTTGTATCGATTGTTTACATGAAGTTAAGCTTGTAGTTTCTCACACAGTGTTGTATCGTTACTTTTCATGAAATTAAGCATGTAGTTTCTCACACAGTGTTGTATCATTAGTTTTCATGAAGTTAAGAGAGTAGATTCAGAAACAGTGTTGTATCTTTAGTTTTCATGAAGTTAAGCTTGTAGTTTCTCACACAGTGTTGTTCGTGAGTTTTCATGAAGTTAAGCACGTAGGTTCACAAACACTATTGTAGCCTTAGTTTTCATGGCATTAAGCAAGCAGATTCTCACACAGTGTTGTATCTTTAGTTTTCATGAGGTTAGGCTTGTAGTATCTCACACAGTGTTGTATCGTGAGCTTTCATGAAGTTAAGTGCGTAATTTCACAAACAATGTTCTATAGTGAGTTTTCATGAAGATAAGCATGTATATTCTCAATCAGTTTGTTATCCTTAGTTTTCATCAAGTTAAGAGTGTAGTTTTTCACACAGTGTTGTATCAATAGTTTTCATGAAATTAAGGAAGTAGTTTCACAACCAGTGTTGTATCGCTCATTTTCATGAAATTAAGCATGTAGTTTCTCACACACTGTTGTATCATTACTTTTCATGAAGATAAGCATGTAAATTCTCAAACAGTTTTGTATCGTTAGTTTTCATCGAGGTAAGCATGTAGTTTCTCACAGTGTCATATCGAGTTTTTTCATGAAGTTTAGCTTCTAGTTTCTCACACAGTGTTGTATCGAGAGTGTTCATGAAGATAAGCATGTATTTCACAAACAATGTTGTATCGTTCGTTTTCATGAAGATAAGCGTGTAGATTCTCAAACAGTTTGGTATCGTTACTTTAATCAAGTCAAGCATGTAGTTTCTCACCCAGTGTTTTATCAATATTTTTCATGAAGTGAAGCAAGTAGTTTCACAACCAGTGTTCTATTGTTACTTTTCATGAAATTAAGCATGTAGTTTCTCACACAGTTTTGTTTCGTTAGTTTTCATGAAGTTAAGTAAGTAGTTTCACAAACAGTGTTGTATCATTAGTTTTCATGGTGTTAAGCAAGCAGATACTCACACAGTGTTGTAGAGTTAGTTTTCATAAAGATAAGCATGTACATTCACAAAAAGTTTGGTATCGTTAGTGATCAGGAGGTTAAGCATGTAGATTCTCACACAGTGTTCTATCGATAATTTTCATGAAGTTAAGCTTGTAGCTTCTCACACAGTGTTGTGTCGTTAGTTTTCATGAAGTTAAGCAAGCAGATTCTCACACAGTGTTGTATCGTTCGTTTTCATGAAGTTTAGCTTGTAGTTTCTCACACAGTGTTGTATCTTGAGTGTTCATGAAGATGAGCCCGTAGTTTCACACACAATGTTGTATCATTAGTTTTCATGAAGATAAGCATGTAGATTCTCAAACAGTTTGGTATCGTTACTTTTAGTCAAGTCAAGCATGTGGTTTCTCAGAAAGTGTTGTATAGATAGTTTTCATGAAGTTAAGCAAGCAATTTCACGACCAGTGTTGTATCGTTACTTTTCATGAAATTAAGAGTGCAGTTTCTTAAACAGTGTAGTATCAATAGTTTTCATGTAGTTAAGCAAGTCGTTTCACAAACAGTGTTGTATCGTATTTTTCCTGGAGTTAAGCAAGCAGATTCTCAAAGAGTTTTGACCTTTATTTTTCATGAGGTTAAGCATTTAGTTTCTCACACACTGTTGTATTGTTAGTTTTCATGAAACTAAGCAAGCAGGTTGTCACACAGTGTTGTATCATTAGGTTTCATGAAGTTTAGCTTGTAATTTATCACACAGTGATGAATCATGTTTTTCATGAAGTTAAGCACGTAGTTTCACAAACAATGTTGTATTGTTAGTTTTCATGAAGATAAGCATGTAAATTCTCAAACAGTTTGGTATAGTTAGTTTTCATCTAATTAAGCATGTGGTTTCTCACACAGTGTTGGATCGTTAGTTTTCATGAAAGTAAGCACATAGTTTCACAAAGGGTGTTGTCTTGTTAGTTTTCATGAAGTTGAGCATGTAGTTACTCACAGAGTGTTGTATTGTTAGTTTTCGTGAAAGTAAGCACACAGTTTCACAAACAGTGTTTTATCGTTAGTTTTCAAAAAGATAAGCATGTAGATTCTCAAACAGTTTGGTATCGTTAATTTTCTTGAGGTTAAGCATGTAGTTTCTCACACAGTGTTGTATCGATAGTTTTCATGAAGTTAATCTTGTAGTTTCTCACACAGTGCTGTATCACGTGTTTTTGTGAAACTAAGCACATAGTTCCTCAAACAATGTTGTATCGTTAGTTTTCAGGAAGATAAGCTTTTAGATTCTCAAGCAGTTTGGTATCGTTAGTTTTCATGAGGTTAAGCATGTAGTTTCTTACACAGTGTTGTATCGATTGTTTTCATGAAGTTAAGCTTGTAGTTTCTCACACAGTGTTGTATCATTAGTTTTCATGAAGATAAGCTTGTAGATTCTCAAACAGTTTGGTATCATTACTTTTCATCAAGTCAAGCATGTAGTTTCTCACACAGTGTTGTATCGATAGTTTTCATGGAGTTAAGCATGTAGTTTCTCACACAGTGTTGTATCGTTAGTTTTCATGAAGTTAAGAGAGTAGTTTCAGAAACAGTGTTGTATCCTTAGTTTTCATGAAGTTAAGCTTGTAGTTTCTCACACAGTGTTGTTCGTGAGTTTTCATGAAGTTAAGCACGTAGGTTCACAAACACTATTGTAGCCTTAGTTTTCATGGCATTAAGCAAGCAGATTCTCACACAGTGTTGTATCGTTAGTTTTCATGAGGTTAAGCTTGTAGTATCTCACACAGTGTTGTATCGAGAGCTTTCATAAAGTTAAGCGCTTAATTTCACAATGTTGTATAGTGAGTTTTCATGAAGATAAGCATGTATATTCTTAATAAGTTTGTTATCCTTAGTTTTCATCAAGTTAAGAGTGTAATGTCTCACACAGTGTTGTATCAATAGTTTTCATGAAATTAAGGAAGTAGTTTCATAACCAGTGTTGTATGGCTCATTTTCATGAAATTAAGCATGTAGTTTCTCACACAGTTTTGTTTCGTTAGTTTTCATGAAGTTAAGCAAATAGTTTCACGAACAGTGTTGTATCATTAGTTTTCATGGTGTTAAGCAAGCAGATACTCACAAAGTGTTGTAGAGTTAGTTTTCATAAAGATAAGCATGTACATTCACAAAAAGTTTGATATCGTTAGTGTTCATGAGGTTAAGCATGTAGATTCTCACACAGTGTTCTATCGATAATTTTCATGAAGTTAAGCTTGTAGCTTCTCACACAGTGTTGTGTCATTAGTTTTCATGAAGTTAAGCAAGCAGATTCTCACACAGTGTTGTATCGTTCGTTTTCATGTAGTTTCTCACACACTTTTGTATCGTTACTTTTCATGAAGATAAGCATGTAGATTCTCAAACTGTTTTGTATCGTTAATTTTCATCGAGTTAAGCATGTAGTTTCTCACAGAGTGTCATATCGAGTTTTTTCATGAAGCTTAGGTTCTAGTTTCTCACACAGTGTTGTATTATTAGTTTTCATTTAGGTAAGCATATAGTTTCACAAACAGTGTTGTATCCTTAGTTTCATGAAGATAAGCATGGAGTTTCTCAAACAGTGTTGTATCATTAGTTTTCATGAAATTAAGCACGTAGGTTCACAAACAGTGTTGTATCCTTAGTTTTCATAAAAGTAAGCATACAATTTCACAAACAGTGTTGCATCACTAGAATTCATAAAGTTAAACACTTAGTTTCACAAACAGTGTTGTGTCATAAGTTTCATGGCGTTATGCAAGCAGATTCTCACACAGTGTTGTATCGTTAGTTTTCATGAAGATAAGGATGTAGTTTCTCACACAGTGTTGTATCAATAGTTTTCATGAAGTTAAGCAAGTAGTTTCACAAACAGTGTTGTATTCTTAGTTTTCATGAAGGTAAGCTTGTAGTTCCTCACACAGTGTTGTATCGTTAGTTTTCATGAAGTTAAGCAAGCAGATTCTCACACAGTGTTGTATCGTTAGTTCTCATGAAGTTTAGCTTGTAGTTTCTCACACAGTGTTGTATCGAGAGTTTTCATGAAGTTAAGCACGTATTTCACAAACAATTTTGTATCGTTAGTTTTCATGAAGATAAGCATGTAGATTCTCAAACAGTTTGGTATCGTTATTTTAAACAAGTCAAGCATGTAGTTTCTCACCCAGTGTTGTATCCATATTTTTCATGAAGTGAAGCAAGTAGTTTCACAACCAGTGTTCTATCGTTACTTTTCATGAAATTAAGCATGTAGTTTCTCACACAGTTTTGTTTCGTTAGTTTACATGAATTTAAGCAAGTAGTTTCACAAACAGTGTTGTATCATTAGTTTTCATGGTGTTAAGCAAGCAGATACTCACACAGTGTTGTAGAGTTAGTTTTCATAAAGATAAGCATGTACATTCACAAACATTTTGGAATCGTTAGTGTTCATGAAGTTAAGCATGTGGATTCTCACTCAGTGTTCTATCGATAGTTTTCATGAAGTTAAGCTTGTAGCTTCTCACACAGTGTTGTGTCGTTAGTTTTCATGAAGTTAAGCAAGCAGATTCTCACACAGTGTTGTATCGTTCGTTTTCATGAAGTTTAGCTTGTAGTTTCTCACACAGCGTTGTATCTTGAGTTTTCATGAAGGAAGCCCGTAGTTTCACACACAATGTTGTATCATTAGTTTTCATGAAGATAAGCATGTAGATTCTCAAACAGTTTGGTATCATTACTTTCAATCAAGTCAAGCATGTGGTTTCTCAGAAGTGTTGTATAGATAGTTTTCATGAAGTTAAGCAAGTAATTTCACGACTAGTGTTGTATCATTACTTTTCATGAAAATAAGCATGCAGTTTCTTAGACAGTGTTGTATCAATAGTTTTCATGAAGTTAAGCAAGTAGTTTTACAAACAGTGTTGTATCGTATTTTTCATGGAGTTAAGCAAGCAGATTCTCAAAGAGTTTGGAGCTTTATTTTTCATGAGGTTAAGCATGTAGTTTCTCACACAGTGTTGTATTGTTAGTTTTCATGAAGCTAAGCAAGCAGGTTGTCACACAGTGTTGTATCATTAGGTTTCATGAAGTTTAGTTTGTAGTTTCTCACACAGTGTTGAATCGTGAGTTTTCATGAAGTTAAGCACGTAGTTTCACAAACAATGTTGTATTGTTAGTTTTCATGAAGATAAGCATGTAGATTCTCAAACAGTTTGGTATCGTTACTTTTCATCAAGTCAAGCATGTAGTTTCTTACACAGTGTTGTATCGTTAGTTTTCATGAAGTTAAGCAAGTAGTTTCACAACCAGTGTTGTATCATTACTTTTCATGAAATTAAGCATGTAGTTTCTCAGACAGTGTTGTATTGTTAGTTTTAATGAAAGTAATCACACAGTCTCATAAACAGTGTTGTATCGTTAGTTTTCATGAAGATAAGCATGTAAATTCTCCAACAGTTTGGTATAGTTAGTTTTCATGTAATTAAGCATGTGGTTTCTCACACAGTGTTGGATCGTTAGTTTTCATGAAAGTAAGCACATAGTTTCACAATGGGTGTTGTCTTGTTAGTTTTCATGAAGTTGAGCATGTAGTTACTCACAGAGTGTTGTATTGTTAGTTTTCGTGAAAGTAAGCACACAGTTTCACAAACAGTGTTTTATCGTTACTTTTCATAAAGATAAGCATGTAGATTCTCAAACAGTTTGGTATCGTTAGTTTTCATGAGGTTAAGCATGTAGTTTCTCACAGAGTGTTGTATCGATATTTTTCATGAAGTTAAACTTGTAGTTTCTCACGCAGTGTTGTATCATTTGTTTTCATGAAGATAAGCATGTAGATTCTCAAACAGTTTGGTATCATTAGTTTTCATGAGGTTAAGCATGTAGTTTTTCACACAGTGTTTTATTGTTAGTTATCTTGAAAGTATGCACACAGTTTCACAAACAGGGTTGTATCGTAAATATTCATAAGTTAAGCACTTAGTTTCATAAACAGTGTTGTGCCATTAGTTTTCATTGAGTTAAGCAAGAAGTGTGTCACACAGTGCTGTATCATTAGTTTTCATGAAGTTAAGCTTGTAGTTTCTCACACATTGTTGTATCGTGAGATTTCTTGAAGTTAAGCACGTAGGTTCACAAACAGTGTTGTATTCTTAGTTTTCATGGAGTTAAGCAAGCAGATTATCACACAGTGTTGTACCGTTAGTTTTTATGAAGATAAGCATGTAGTTTCTCACACAGTGTTGTATCCTTAGTTTTCATGAAGTTAAGCAAGTAGTTTCACAAACAGTGTTGTATCGTTAGTTTTCATGGAGTTAAGCAAGCAGATTCTCACACAGTGTTTTATCGTGAGTTTTCATGAAATTAAGCATGTAGTTTCTCACACAGGGTTGGATTGTTAGTTTTTATGAAAGTAAGCACACAGTTTCACAAACAATCTTGTATCGTTAGTATTCATTAGGTTAAGCAATTAGTTTCACAAACAGTGTTGTGTCGTTAGTTTTCAGGGAGTTAAGCAAGCAGATTTTCACACAGTATTGTATCGTTAATTTTCATCAAGTTAAGCTTGTAGTTTCTCACACATTGTTTTATCGTGAGTTTTCATGAAGATAAGCATATAGATTCTCAAACTGTTTGGTGTCGTTAGTTTTCATCAAGTTGCGCATGTATTGTCTCACACAGTGTTGTAGCAATAGTTTTCATGAGGTTAAGCAATTAGTTTCAGAACATGTGTTGTATCGTTACTTTTAATGGAGTTAAGCAAGCAGATTCTCACACAGTGTTGTATAGTTAGTTTTCATAAAATTAAGCATTCAGTTTCTCACACAGTGTTTTATTGTTAGTTTTCATGAAAGTAAGCACACCGTTTCACAAACAGTGTTGTATCGTTATTTTTCATAAAGATAAGCCTGTGCTTCTCAAACAGTTTGGTATCGTTAGTTTTCATGAGGATAAGCATGTAGTTTCTCACAAAGTGTTGTATTGTTAGTTTTCATGAAAGTAAGCACACAGTTTCACAAACAGTGTTGTATCGTAAGTATTCATGAAGTTAAGGAAGTAGTTTCACAAAAAGTCTTGTCTCGTTAGTTTTCATGGAGTTAAGCAAGCAGATTCTCACACAGTGTTGTATTGTGAGTTTTCATGAAATTAAGCATGTAGTTTCTCACACAGGGTTGGTTTGTTAGATTTCATGAAAGTAAGCACACAGTTTCACAGTGTTGTATCGTTAGTATTCATGAAGTTAATCACACAGGTTCAAAAAGAGTGTTGTATCCTTAGTTTTCATGGTGTTAAGCAAGCAGATAACCACACAGTGGTGTATCGTTAGTTGTCATGAAGAAAATCATGTAGTTTCACAAAGAGTGTTGTATCCTTAGTTTTCGTGAAGTTAAGCTTGTCGTTTCTCACACACTGTTGTATCGTTAGTTTTCCTGAACTTAAGCATGCAGGTTCACAATCAGTGTTGTGTCGTTAGTATTCATACAGATAAGCATGTAAATTCTTAAAAGTTTGGTATAGTTAGTTTTCATCAAGTTAATCAAGTGGTTTCTCACACAGTGTTGGATGGTTAGTTTTCATGATTGTAAGCACGTAGTTTCACAAAGAGTGTTGTCACATTAGTTTTTATGAAGTTAAGCATGTAGTTACTCACACAGTGTTGTATTGTTAGTTTACATGAAGTTAAGCACGTAGGCTCACAAACAGTGTTGTGTCGTTATTTTCATAAAGATAAGCATGTTGATCCTCAAACAGTTTGTTTTCGTTACTTTTCATCATGTTAAGCATGTAGTTTCTCACAGTGTTGTATCGATTGTTTTTGTGATGTTAAGCAAGCAGGGTCACAACCAGTGTTGTATCGTTACTTTTCATGAAATTGAGCATGTAGTTTCTCACACAGTGTTGTATCGTTTGTTTTCATTAAGTTAAGCATGTAGTTTCTCACACAGTGTTGTATCATTAGTTTTCATGAAGTTAAGCAAGTAGTTTCACAAACAGTGTTGTATCGTTAGTTTTCATGGAGTTAAGAAAGCAGATTCTCACACAGTGTTGTATCGTGAGTTTTCATGAAATTAAGCATGTAGTTTCTCACACAGGGTTGGATTGTTAGTTTTCATGAAAGTAAGCACACAGTTTCACAAACAATGTTGTATCGTTAGTTTTTATTAAGATAAGCATGTGATTCCCAAAAAGTTTGGTATCGTTAGTTTTCATGAGGTTAAGCAAGTAGTTTCTCACACAGTGTTGTGTAAATAGTTTTCATGATGTTATGCAAGTAGTTTCACAACCAGTGTTGTATCTTTACTTTTCATGAAATTAAGCATGTAGTTTCTCACACAGTGTTGTATCGTTAGTTTTCATGGAGTTAAGCAAGCAGATTCTCACGCAGTGTTGTATAGTTAGTTTTCATGAAATTAAGCATGCAGTTTCTCACACAGTATTGTATTCTTAGTTTTTATGAAAGTAAGCACATAGGTTCACAAACAGTGTTGTATCCTTAGTTTTCATGGAGTTAAGCAAACAAATTATCACACAGTGTTGTATCGTTAGTTTTCATGAAGTTATGCTTGTAGTTTCTCACACAGTGTTGTACCATGATTTTTCATGAAGTTAAGTGCGTAATTTCACAAACAATGTTGTATCGTGAGTTTTCAAGAAGGTAAGCATGTATATTCTCAAACAGTTTGGTATCATTAGTTTTCATGGTGTTAAGCCTGTAGTTTCTCACACAGTGTTGTATCAATAGTTTTCATGAAATTAAGGAAGTAGTTTCACAACCAGTGTTGTATCATTAATTTTCATGAAATTAAGCATGTAGTTTTTCACACAGTGTTGTATCGTTACTTTTCATGAAGATAAGCATGGAGATTCTCAAACTGTTTGGTATCGTTAGTTTTCATCCAGTTAAGCATGTAGTTTCTCACAGAGTGTCATATCGAGTGTATTCATGAAGTTTAGCTTCTAGTTTCTCACTCAGTGTTGTATCCTTAGTTTTCATGTAGTTAAGCATGGAGTTCCTCAAACAGTGTTGTATCATTAGTTTTCATGAAATTAACCACATAGGTTCACTAAGAGTGATGTATGTTTAGTTTTCATGGAGTTAAGCTTGTCGTTTCTCACACAGTGTCGTATCGTTATTTTTCATATGTAAAGCACGTAGTTTCACAAACAATGTTGTATCCTTAGTTTTCATGAAGATAAGCATGTAAATTCTCAAACAGTTTGGTATACTTAGTTTTCATCTAGTTAAGCATGTGGTTTCTCACACAGTGTTGGATCATAAGTTTCCATGAAGGTAAGCAAGTAGTTTCACAAGGAGTGTTGTCTTATTAGTTTTCATGAAGTTAAGCATGTAGTTTTTCACACAATGTTGTACTGTTAGTTTTCATGAAAGTAAGCACACAGGTTCACAAACAGTGTTGTATCATTAGTTTTCATAAAGATAAGCATGTAGATTCTCAAAAATTTCGGTATCGTTAGTTTTCATGAGATTAAGCATGCAGTTTCTCACACAGTGTTGTATCGAAAGTTTTCATGAAGTTAAGCAAACAGATTCTCACACAGTGTTGTATCATTAGTTTTCATGAAGTATATCTTGTAGTTTCTCACACAGTGTTGTTCGTGAGTTCATGAAGTTAAGCGCGTAGTTTCTCAAACAATGTTGTATCGTTAGTTATCATGAAGATAAGCATGTAGATTCTCAAACAGTTTGGTATCGTTACTTTTCATCAATTCAAGCATGTAGTTCCTCACACAGTGTTGTTTCGATAGTTTTCATGAAGTTAAGCAAGTAGTTTCACAACCAGTGCTGTATCATTACTTTTCATGAAATTAAGCATGTAGTTTCTCACACAGTGATGTATCGTTAGTTTTCATGAATTTAAGCAAGTAGTTTCACAAACAGTGTTGTATCGTTAGTTTTCATGGAGTTAAGCAAGCAGATTCTCACACAGTGTTTTATAGTGAGTTTTCATGAAATTAAGCATGCAGTTTCTCACACAGGGTTGTATTGTTAGTTTTAATGTAAGTAAGCACACCGTTTCACAAACAGTGTTGTATCATTAGTTTTCGTAAAGATAAGCATGTAGATTCTCAAACAGTGTGGTATCGTTAGTTTTCATGAAGATAAGCATGTAGTTTCTCACACACTGTTGTATCGATAGGTTTCATGAAGTTAAGCTTGTAGTTTCTCACAGAGTGTTGTATCGTTAGTTTTCATGAAGTTAAGCAAGCAGATTCATTATATAAAGCACGTAGTTTCACAAATAATGTTGTATCCTTAGTGTTCATGAAGATAAGCATGTAAATTCTCAAACAGTTTGGTATAGTTAGTTTTCATCAAGTTAAGCACGTGGTTACTCACACAGTGTTGTCTCGTTAATTTTCATGAAGTTAAGCAAGCAGATTCTCATACAGTGTTGTATCGTTAGTTTTCATGAAGTTTAGCTTGTAGTTTCTCACACAGTGTTGTATCGTGAGTTTTGATGAAGTTAAGCGCGTAGTTTCACAAACAATGTGTATCGTTTGTTTTCAGGAAGATAAGCATGTAGATTCTCAAACAGTTTGGTATCGTTACTTTTCATCAAGTCAACCATGTGTTTCTCACACAGTGTTGTATCTATAGTTTTCATGAAGTTAAGCAAGTAGTTTCACAACCAGTGTAGTATCGTTACTTTTCATGAAATTAAGCATGTAGTTTCTCAGACAGTGTTGTTTAGATATTTTTCATGAAGTTACGCAAGTAGTTTCACAAACAGTGTTGTATCATATTTTTCATGGATTTAAGCAAGCAGATTCTCACAGATGTTGTATCATTAGTTTTCATGAAAGTAACCATGTAGTTTCTCACACAGTGTTGTATTGTTTGTTTTCATGAAAGTAAGCACACAGTTTCACAAAAAGTATTGTATTGTTAGTATTCATGAAGATAAGCACTTAGTTTCACAAACGGTGTTGTGTCATTAGTTTTCATTGAGTTAAGCTAGAAGGGTGTCACACAGTGTTGTATCAGTTGTTTTCATGAAGTTAAGCTTGTAGTTTCTCACACAGTGTTGTATCGTGAGATTTCTTCAAGTTAAGCACGTAGGTTCACAAATAGTGTTGTATCCTTAGTTTTCATGGAGTAAAGCAAGCAGATTTTCACACAGTGTTGTATCGTTAGTTTTCATGAAGATAAGCATGTAGTTTCTCATACAGGGTTGTATGTTAGTTTTCATCAAGTTAAGCATGTAGTTTCTCAAACAGTGTTGTATCCCTAGTTTTCATGAAGTTAAGCTTGTCATTTCTCACACAGGGTTGTATCATTAGTTTTCATGATGTAAAGCAAGTAGTTTCACAAACAATTTTGTATCCTTAGTTTTCAGGAAGATAAGCAGTAAATTCTCAAACAGTTTGGTATAGTTAGTTTTCATCAAGTTAATCATGTGGTTTCTCACACAGTGTTTGATCGTTAGTTTTTATGAAAGTAAGCACGTAATTTCACAAAGAGTGATTCACGTTAGTTTTCATGAAGTTAAGCATGTAGTTACTCACACAGTGTTGTATTATTAGTTTTCACGAGGTTAAGCACGTAGCTTCACAAACAGTGTTGTGTGTTTAGTTTTCATAAACACAAGCATGTAGATTCTCAAACAGTTTGGTTTCTTTAGTTTTCATCAGGATAAGCATGTAGTTTCTCACACAGTGTTGTATCGATAGTTTTCATGATGTTAAGCAAGCAGTTTCACAACCAGTGTTGTATTGTAACTTCATGAAATTGAGCATGTAGTTTCTCACACAGTCTTGTAACGTTAGTTTTCATGGAGTTAAGCAAGCAGATTCTAACACAGTGTTGTATTGTTAGTTTTCATGAAAGCAAGCACACAGTTTCACAAACAGTGTTGTATAGTTAGTATTCATGAAGTTGAGCACGTAGGTTCACAAAAAGTGTTGCATCTTTAGTTTTCATGGAGATAAGCAAGGAGATTATCACACAGTGTTGTTCTTGTTAGTTTTCATGAAGATAAGCATGTAGTTACTCACACAGTGTTGTATCATTAGTTTTCATGAAGTTACGCATGTAGTTTCACAAAGAGTGTTGTATCACTAGTTTTCATGGCGTTAAGCAAGCAGATTCTCACACAGTGTTGTAGAGTAGGTTTTCATGAAAGTAAACACACAGTTTCACAGTGTTGTATAGTTAGTTTTCATAAAGATAAGCATGTAGATTCTCAAACAGTTTTGTATAGTTAGTTTTCATGAGGTTAAGCATGTAGTTTCTCACACAGTATTGTATCGATATTTTTCATGACGTTAAGATTGTAGTTTCTCACACAGTGTTGTATCGTTAGTTTTCATGAAGTAAAGCAAGGAGATTCTCATACAGGGTTGTATCGTTAGTTTTCACGAAGTTTAGCTTGAAGATTCTCACACAGTGTTGTATCGTGGGTTTTCATGAAATTAAGCGCGTAGGTTCACAAACAATGTTGTATCGTTAGTTTTCATGAAGATAAGCATGTAGATTCTCAAACAGTTTGGAATTGTTACTTTTCATCAAGTCAAGCATGTGGTTTCTCACACAGTGTTGTATCGATAGTTTTCATGAAATTAAGCAAGTAGTTTCACAACCAGTGATGTATCGTTACTTTTCATGAAATTAAGCATTTAGTTTCTCAGACAGTGTTGTATGGATAGTTTTCATGATGTTAAGCAAGTAGTTTCACAAACAGTGTTGCATCATATTTTTCATGGAGTTAAGCAAGCAGATTTTAATACAGTGTTGTAACGTTAGTTTTCATGAAGTAAAGCAAGCAGATTCTCAAACAGTGTTGTATTGTGAGTTTTCATGAAGTTTAGGTTGTAGTTTCTCACAGTTTTGTATCGTGAGTTTTCATGAAGTTAAGAGCGTAGTTTCACAAACAATGTGTATCGTTAGTTTTCATGAAGATAAGCATGTAGATTCTCAAACAGTTAGGTAACGTTACTTTTCATCAAGTCAAGCATGTAGTATCTCAGACAATGTTGTATCAATACTTTTCATGAAGTTATGCAAGTAGTTTCACAAACAGTGTTTTATCGTATTGTTCATGGAGTTAAGCAAGCAGATTCTCACACAGTGTTGTATCATTAGTTTTCATGAAATTAAGCATGTAGTTTCTCACACAGTGTTGTATTATTAGTTTTCATAAAAGTAAGCACACAGTTTCACAAACAGTGTTGTATTGTTAGTTTTCATAAAGATAAGCATGTAGATTCTCAAACAGTTTGGTATTGCTAGTTTTCATGAGGTTAAGCATGGAGTTTCTCAAACAGTTTTGTATCGTTACTTTTCATCATGTCAAGCATGTAGTTTCTCACACAGTGTTGTATCGATAGTTTTCATGAAGTTAAGGAAGTAGTTTCTCAAACAATGTTGTATCCATAGTTATCATGAATATAAGCATGTAGTTTCTCAGACAGTGTTGTATCGATAGTTTTCATGAAGTTAAACAAGTAGTTTCACAACCAGTTTTGTAAAGTTACTTTTCATGAAATTAAGCGTGTAGTTTCTCACAGAGTTTTGTATCATTAGTTTTCATGAAGTTATAAAAGCAGTTTCACAGTGTTGTATCATTAGTTTTCATGGAGTTAAGCAAGAAGATCCTCACACAGGGTTGTACAGTTAGTTTTCATGAAAGTAAGCCCACAGGTTTACAAACAGTGTTGTATCATTAGTTTTCATAAAGATAAGCATGTACATTCTCAAAGAGTGTGGTATCGTTAGTTTTCATGAGGTTAAGCATGTAGTTTCTCACACAGTGTTGTATCGATATTTTTCATGGAGTTAAACGTGTAATTTCTCACACAGTGTTGTATCGTTACTTTTTATGAAGTTAAGCAAGCAGATTCTCACACAGTGTTGTATTGTTAGTTTTCATGAAGTTTAGCTTGTAGTTTCTCACACAGTGTTGTATAGTGAGTTTTCATGAAGTTAAGCACATAGTTTCTCAAACAATGTTGTATCGTTAGTTTTCATGAAGATAAGCATGTAGATTCTCAAACAGTTTGGTATCGTTTCTTTTCATCAAGTCATGCATGTATTTTCTCTCACAGTGTTGTATCGATAGTTTTCATGAAGTTAAGCAAGTAGTTTCACAACCAGTTTTGTAAAGTCACTTTTCATGAAAATAATCGTGTAGTTTCTCACACAGTGTTGTATCGTTAGTTTTCATGAAGTTAAAATAGCAGTTTCACAAACAGTGTTGTATCGTTAGTTTTAATGGACTTAAGCAAGCAGATTCTCATACAGTCTTTTATCGTTAGTTTTCATGAAAGTAAGCATGTAGTTTCTCACACAGTGTTGTATCGTGAGTTTTCATGAAATTAAGCACACGGTTTCACAAAAAGTCTTGTATCGTTAGTTTTCATGAAAGTAAGCACACAGTTTCACAAACAGTGTTGTATCGTTAGATTTCATAAAGATAAGCATGTAGATTCTCAAACAGTTTGGCATCGTTAGTTTTCATGAGGTTAAGCATGTAGTTTCTCAAAAAGTGTTGTATCGATATTTTTCATAAAGTTAAGCTTGTAGTTTCTCACACAGTGTTGTATTGTTAGTTTTCAAGAAGTTAAGCAGGCAGATTCTCATACAGTGTTGTATCGTTACTATTCATGAAGTTTAGCTTGTAGTTTCTCACACAGTGTTTTATCATGAGTTTTCATGGAGTTAAGCAAGCAGATTCTCACACTGTGTTGTATAGTTAGTTTTCATTATGTAATGCACGTAGTTTCACAAACAATGTTGTATCCTTAGTTTTCATGAAGATAAGCATGGAAATTCTGAAACAGTTTTGTAATGTTAGGTTTCATCAAGTTAAGCATCTGGTTCCTCACACTGTGTTGAATCGTTAGTTTTCATGAAAGTAAGCACGTAATTTCACAAAGAGTGTTGTCTCATTAGTTTTCATGAAATTAAGTATGTAGTTACTCCCACAGTGTTGTATTTTTAGTGTTCAAGAAGGTAAGCACACAGTTTCACAAACAGTGTTGTATCATTAGTTTTCATGTGGATAAGCATGTATATTCTCAAACAGTTTGGTATCGTTAGTTTTCATGAGGTTAAGCATGTAGTTTCTCGCACAGTGTTGTATCGATAGCTTTTCTGAAGTTAAGCCAGTAGTTTCACAAACATTGTTGTTTCGTTAGTTTTCATGGAGGTAAGAAAGCAGATTCTCACACATTGTTGTATAGTTAGTTTTAATGAAATTACGCATGCAGTTTCTCACACAGTGTTGTATCATTCGTTTTCATTATGTAAAGCACGTAGTTTCACAAACAATGTTGTATCCTTAGTTTTCAGGAAGATAAGT
This sequence comes from Mesocricetus auratus, assembly GCF_017639785.1. NCBI lineage: Eukaryota > Metazoa > Chordata > Mammalia > Rodentia > Cricetidae > Mesocricetus > Mesocricetus auratus. Next base: position 87,162,465 of record NW_024429193.1, on the reverse strand, counting down.
AGGTAAATTCTCAAACAGTTTGGTATAGTTAGTTTTCATCAAGTTAAGCACGTGGTTTCTCACACAGTGTTGGATCGTTAGTTCCCATGAAAGTAAGCACGTAGTTTCACAAAGAGTGTTGTCTCGTTTTTTTTCATGAAGTTAAGCATGTAGTTACTCACACCGTATTGTATTGTTAGTTTTCATGAAAGTAAGCACACAGTTTCACAGTGTTGTATCGTTAGTTTTCTTCAGGATAAGCATGTAGATTCTTTAAAATTTTGGTATCGTTAGTTTCCATGAAGTTTAGCATGTATTTTCTAACACAGTGTTGTATCGTGAGTTTTTATGAAGTTAAGCACGCAGTTTCACAAACAATGTTGTATCGTTAGTTTTCATTAAGATAAGCATGTATATTCTCAAACAGTTTGGTATCGTTACTTTTCATCAAGTCAAGCATGTAGTTTCTCACACGGTGTTGTATCGATTGTTTTCAAGAAGTTAAGCAAGTAGCTTCACAAACAATGTTTAATCATTAATTTTCATGAAATTAAGCATGTAGTTTCTCAGACAGTGTTGTATAGATAGTTTTCATGAAGTTAAGCAAGTAGTTTCACAAACAGTGTTGTATCATATTTTTCATGGAATTAAGCAAGCAGATTTTCACACAGTGTTGTATCATTAGTATTCATGAAGTTAAGCACGTAGGTTCACAAACAGTGTTGTACCCTTAGTTTTCATGGAGTTAAGCAAGCAGATTACCACACAGTGTTGTATCGTTAGTTTTCAAAAGATAAGCATGTAGTTTCTCACACAGTGTTGTATCGTTTGTTTTCATGAAGTTAAGCATGTAGTTTCTCAAACAGTGTGTTATATAATTAGTTTTTATGAAAGTAAGCACACAGTCTCACAAACAGTGTTGTTGTTTCATTAGTATTCATGAAGTTAAGCACTTTGATTCTCAAATAGTTTTGTCTTGTTATTTTTCATGGAGTTAAGCAAGCAGGTTGTCACACAGTGTTATATCATTAGTTTTCATGAAGTTACGCTTGTAGTTTCTCACACAGTGTTATATCGTGAATTTTCATGAAGTCAAGCACGTAGGTTCACAAACAATCTTGTGTCGTTATTTTTCATGAAGATAAGCATGTAGATTCTCAAACAGTTTGGTATTGTTAATTTACATCAAATTAAGCATGTAGTTTGTCACACAGTGTTGTATCAATAGTTATAATGAAGGTAAGCAAGCAGTTTCACAACCAGTGTAGTATCGTTACTTTTCATGAAATTAAGCAGGTATTTTCTCACACAGTTTAGTATCATTAGTTTTCATGAAGTTAAGCAAGTAGTTTCACAAACAGTGTTGTATCATTAGTATTCATGAAGTTAAGCATGTAGGTTCACAAACAGTGTTGTATCCTTATTTTTCATGGAGTTAAGGAAGGAGATTGTCACACAGTGTTTTATCGTTAGTTTTCATGAAGATAAGCATGTACTTTCTCAAACATTTTCCTATCGTTAATTTTCATCGAGTTAAGCATGTAGTTTCTCACAGAGTGTTATATCGAGTGTTTTCATGAAGTTTAGATTCTAGTTTCTCACACATTGTTGTATTATTGGTTTTCATGAAGGTAAGCAAGTACTTTCACAAACAGTGTTGTATCGTTAGTTTTCATAAACATAAGCATGTATATTCTCAAACAGTTTGGTATCGTTAGTTTTCATGTGGTTAAGCATGCAGTTTCTCACAAAGTGTTGTATTGTTAATTTTCATGAAAGTAAACACGTAGTTTCACAAAGAGTGTTGTCTCGTTAGTTTTCATGAAGTTAAGCATGTAGTTACTCACACAGTGTTGTATTGTTAGTTTTCATGAAAGTAAGCACACAGTTTCACAAACAGTGTTGTATCGTTAGTTTTCTTAACGATAAATATATATATTCTCACACAGTTTGGTATCCTTAGTTTTCATCAAGTTAAGCATGTAGTTTATCACACAGTGTTGTATCAATAGTTTTCATGAAATTAAGCAAGAATTTTCACAACCAGTGTTGTTTCGTTAATTTTCATGAAACTAAGCATGTAGTTTCTCACACAGTGCTTTATTGTTACTTTTCATGAAGATAAGCATGTAGATTCTCAAACTGTTTAGTATCATTAGTTTTCATCGAGTTAAGCATGTAGTTTCTCACAGAGTGTCATATTGAGTGCTTTCATGAAGTTTAGCTTCTACTTTCTCAGACAGTGTAGTATTATTAGTTTTCATAAAGGTAAGCAAGTAGTTTCACAAACAGTGTTGTATTGTTAGTTTTCATGGAGTTAAGCAAGCAGATACTCACACAGTGTTGTATAGTTAATTTTCATGAAATTAAGCATGCAGTTTCTTACCCAATGTTGTATCGTTCATTTTCATTATGTAAAGCACGTAGTTTCACAAACAATGTTGTATCTTTATTTTTCAGGAAGATAAGTATGTAAATTCTCAAACAGTTTGGTATAGTTAGTTTTCAACAAGTTAAGCACGTGGTTTCCCACAGAGTGTTGGATCTTTAGTTTTCATGAAAGTAAGCACGTTGTTTCACAAAGAGTGTTGTCACGTTAGTTTTCATGAAGTTAAGCATGTAGTTACTCACACAGTGTTATATTGGTAGTTTTCGTGAAAGTAAGCACACAGTTTCACAAACAGTGTTGTATAGTAAGTTTCATAAAGATAAGCATGTAGATTCTCAAAAAGTTTGGTGTCGTTATTTTTCATGAGGGTAAGCATGTAGTTTCTCATACAGTGTTGTATCGATAGTTTTCATGAAGTTAAGATTGTAGATTCTCACACAGTGTTGTATTGTGAGTTTTCATGAAGTTAAGCGCATAGTTTCACAAACAATGTTGTATCGTTAGTTTTCATGAAGATGAGCATGTAGATTCTCAAACTGTTTGGTATCGTTACTTTTCATCATGTCAATCAAGTAGCTTCTCACACAGTGTTGTGTCGTTAGTATTCATGAAGTTAAGCACTTAGTTTCACAAACAGTGTGGTATCGTTAGTTTTTATGAAGTTAAAATTGTAGTTTCTCACACAGAGTTGTATCGTGAGTTTTCATGAAGTTAAGCACGTAGGTTCACAAGCAGTATTGTATCCTTAGTTTTCATGGCGTTAAGCAAGCAGATTTTCACACAGTGTTGTATCGTTAGTTTTCATGAAGTTAAAATTGTAGTTTCTCACACAGTGTTGTATTGTTCATTTTCATTATGTAAAGCATATACTTTCACAAACAATGTTGTATCCTTATTTTTCAGGAAGATAAGCATGTAAATTCTCAAGAGTTTGGTATAGTTAGTTTTCAACAAGTAAAGCACGTGGTTTATTACACAGTGTTGGATCGTTAGTTTTCATGAAAGTAAGCACGTATTTTCACAAAGAGTGTTGTCTCATTAGTTTTCATGAAGTTAAGCATGTAGTTACTCACACAGTGTTGTCCTGTTATTTTTCATGAAGTTAAGCTTGTAGTTTCTCACACAGTGTTGTATCGTGAGTTTTCATGAAGTTAAGCACGTAGGTTCACAAGCAGTATTGTATCCTTAGTTTTCATGGCATTAAGCAAGCAGATTCTCACACAGTGTTGTATTGTTATTTTTCATGAAGTTAAGCTTGTAGTTTCTCACACAGTTTTGTATAGTTAGTTTTCATGAAGATAAGCAAGCAGATTCTCACACAGAGTTGTATCGTTAGTTTTCATGAAGTTTAGCTTGTAGTTATTCATACAGTGTTGCGTTGTGAGTTTTCATGAAGTTAAGTGTGTAGCTTCACAAACAATGTTTTATCGTTCATTTTCATGAAGATAAGCATATAGATTCCCAAACAGTTTGGTATTGTTACTTTTCATCAAGTGAAGCATGTAGTTTCTCACACAGAGTTGTATCGATAGTTTTCATGAAGTTAAGCAAGTAGTTTCACAACCAGTGTTGTATCAATACTTTTCATGAAATTAAGCATGTAGTTTCTCAGAAAGTGTTGTATCAATAGTTTTCATGATGTTAAGCAAGTAGTTTCACAAACAGTGTTGTATCGTATTTTTCATGAGTTAAGCAGGCAGATTCTCACACAGTGTTGTATCGTAAGATTTCATGAAATTAAGCATGTAGTTTCTCACACAGTTTTGTATTGTTAGTTTTCATGAAAGTAAGCACAGAGTTTCACAAACAGTTTTGTATTGTTAGTATTCATGAAGGTAAGCACTTAGTTTCACAAACAGTGTTGTGTCGTTAGTTTTCATTGACTTAAGCAAGAAGGGTTTCACACAGTGTTGTATCATTAGTTTTCATGAAGTTAAGATTCTAGTTTCTCACACAGTGTTGTATCGTGAGATTTCTTGTAGTTAAGCACGTAGGTACACAAACAGAGTTGTATCCTTAGTTTTCATAGAGTTGTATCATTAGTTTTCATAAAGTTGAGCAAGCAGTTTCACAAACAGTGTTGTATTGGTACTTTTCATGGAGTTAAGCAAGCAGATTCTCAGCCAGTGTTGTATCATGAGTTTTCATGAATTTAAGCATGTAGTTTCTCACACAGTGTTGTGTTGTCATTTTGCATGAAAGTAAGCACACAGTTTGACAAACAGTCTTGTATGGTTAGTATTCATGTAGTTAAGCCATTAGTTTCACAAACAGTGTTGTATCCTTACTTTTCAAGAAGATAAGCAAGCAGCTTCTCACACAGTGTTGTACCGTTAGTTTTCATGAAGTTAAGCTTGTAGTTTCTCACACAGGGTTGTATCATTTGTTTTCATTATGTAAAGCATGTAGTTTCACAAACAATGTTGTATCCTTAGTTTTCAGGAAGATAAGCATGTAAATTCTCAAACAGTTTGGTATAGTTATTTTTCATCAATTTAAGCACGTGGTTTCTCACACAGTGTTGTATCGTTACTTTTCATGAAATTGAGCATGTAGTTTCTCACACAGTGTTGTATCGTTTGTTTTCATTAAGTTAAGCATGTAGTTTCTCACAGAGTGTTGTATCGTTAGTTTTCATGAAGTTAAGCAAGTAGTTTCACAAACAGTGTTGTATCGTTAGTTTTCATGGAGTTAAGAAAGCAGATTCTCACACAGTGTTGTATAGTTAGTTTTCATGAAATTAAGCATGCAGTTTCTCACACAGTGTTGTATCCTTAGTTTTCATCATGTAAAGCACGTAGTTTCACAAACACTGTTGTTTCCTTAGTTTTCAGGAAGATAAGCATGTAAATGCTAAAACAATTTGGTATAGTTAGTTTTCATCAAGTTAAGCACGTGGTTTCTCACACAGTGTTGGATCGTTAGTTTTCTTGATAGAAAGCACGTAGATTCACAAAGAGAGTTGTCTCGTTAGTTTTCATGAAGTTAAGCATGTAGTTACACACACAGTGTTGTATTGTTAGTTTTCATGAAAGTAAGCACACAGTTTCACACAGTGTTGTGTCGTTAGTTTTCATAATGATAAGCATGTAGATTCTCAAAAAGTTTGGTTTCGTTAGTTTTCATGAGGTTAAGCATGTAGTTTCTTACACAGTGTTGTATCGAATTTTTCATGAAGTTAAGTTTGTAGTTTCTCACACAGTGTTGTATCGTTAGTTTTCATGAAGTTTAGCTTGAAGTTCTCACACAGTGTTGTATCGTGAGTTTTCATGAAGTTAAGCGTGTAGTTTCACAAACAATGTTGTATCATTAGTTTTCATGAAGAAAAGCATGTAGATCCTCAAACAGTTTGGTATCGTTACTTTTCATCAAGTCAAGCATGTAGTTTCTCACACAGTGTTGTATGGATAGTTTTCATGAAGTTAAGCAAGTATTTTCACAACCAGTGTTGTATCGATACTTTTCATGAAATTAAGCACGTTGTTTCTCAGACAGTGTTGTATAGATAGTTTACATGAAGTTAAGCAAGTTGTTTCACAAAGAGTGTTGTATCGTATTTTTCATGGAGTTAAGCAAGCAGATTCTCACACAGTGTTGTATCGTTAGTTTTCATGAAGTGAAGCTTCTCGTTTCTCACAAAGTGTTCTATCATTAGTTATCATTATGTAAAGCACGTAGTTTCACAAACAATGTTGTATCGTTAGTTTTCATGAAGATAAGCATGTAGATTCTCAAACAGTTTGGTATCGTTATTTTTCATCAAGTCAAACATGTAGTTTCTCACACAGTGTTGTATCGATAGCTTTCATGTAGGTAAGAAAGTAGTTTCACAAACAGTGTTGTATAGTGACTTTTCATGAAATTAAGCATGTAGTTTCTCAGACAGTGTTTTATCGATAGTTTTCAAGCAGGTAAGCAAGTAGTTTCACAAACAGTGTTGTATCGTATTTTTCATGGAGTTAAGCAAGCAGATTCTCACACAGTTTTGTATCATTAGTTTTCATGAAATTAAGCATGTAGTTTGTCACATAGTGTTGTATTGTTAGTTTTCATGAAGTTAAACACTTAGTTTCACAAATAGTATTGTGTCGTTAGTTTTCATTGAGTTAAGCAAGAAAGGTGTCACACAGTGTTGTATTATTAGTTTTCATGAAGTTAAGCTTGTACTTTCTCACACAGTGTTGTATCGTGAGATTTCTTAAAGTTAAGCACGTAGGTTCACAAACAGTGTTGTATCGTTAATTTTTAAGGAGTTTAGAAAGCAGATTATCACACAGTGTTGTATCGTTAGTTTTCATGAAGATAAGCATGCAGTTCCTCACACAGTGTTGTATCTTTAGTTTTCATGAAGTTAAGCAAGTAGTTTCACAAACAGTGTCGTATCGTTAGTTTTCATGGAGTTAAACAAGGAGATACTCACACAGTGTTGTATAGCTAGTTTTCATGAAATTAAGCATGCAGTTTCTCACACAGTGTTGTATTGTTAGTTTTCATGAATGTAAGCACACAGTTTCCCAAACAATGTTGTATCGTTAGTATTCATGAAGTTAAGCACGTAGGTTCACAAACAGTGTTGTATCCTAAGTTTTCAAGGAGTTAAGCAAGCAGATTATCACACAGTGTTGTATCGTTAGTTTTCATGAGGATAAGCATGTAGTTTCTCATAGTATTGGATTGTTAGTTTTCATGAAGTTAAGCAAGTGGTTTCACAAACAGTGTTGTATCCTTAGTTTTCATGAAATTAAGCATGTATATTCTCAAACAGTTTGGTATCTTTAGTTTTCATCAAGTTAAGCATGTAGTTTTTCACACAGTGTTGTATCAATATTTTTTATGAAATTAAGCAAGTAGTTTCACAACCTGTATTGTATCGTTAATTTTCATGAAATTAAGCACGTAGTTTCTCACACAGTGTTGTATCGCTACTTTTCATGAAGATAAGCATGTAGATTCTCAAACTGTTTGGTATCATTAGTATTCATTGAGTTATGCATGTAGTTTCTCACAGAGTGTTATGTCGAGTGTTTTCATGAAGTTTAGATTCTAGTTTCTCACACAGTGTTGTATTATCAGTTTTCATTAAGGTAAGAAAGTAGTTTCAAAAACAGTGTTGTATCGTTAATTTTCATGGAGTTAAGCAAGCAGATTCTCACACAGTGTTGTATCGTTAGTATTCATGAAGTTAAGCTTGTCGTTATTTACACAGTGTTGTATCGTTATTTTTCATTATTTAAAGCACGCAGTTTCACAAACAATATTGTATCCTTTGTTTTCATGAAGATAAGCATGTAGATTCACAAACAGTTTGGTATCGTTATTTTTCATCAAGTTAAGCACGTATTGTTCACACAGTGTTTTATCCTTAGTTTTCATGAAAATAGCAAGTATTTCACTAACAGTGTTGTATCGTTAGTTTTCATGGAGTTAAGCAAGCAGATTCTCACACAGTGTTGTATAGTTAGTTTTCATGAAATTAAGCAAACAGATTATCACATAGTGTTGCATCGTTAGTTTTAATGAAGATAAGCATGTAGTTTCTCAAACAGTTTGGTATCGTTAGTTTTCATCGAGTTAAGCATGTAGTTTCTCAAACTGTTGGTATCGCTAGTTTTCATCGAGGTAAGCACGTAGTTTCTCACAGAGTGTCATATCGAGTGTTTTCATGAAGTTTAGCTTCTAGTTTCTCACACAGCGTTGTATTATTAGTTTTCATAAAAGTAAGCAAGTAGTTTCACAAACAGTCTTGTATCATTAGTTTTCATAAAGATAAGCACGTAGATTCTCAAACAGTTTGGTATCGTTAGTTTTCATGAGGTTAAGCATATAGTTTCTCACACAGTATTGTATCTATAGTTTTCAAGAAGTTACGCAAGTAGTTTCACAAACAGTGTTGTATCGTTAGTTTTCATGGAGTTAAGCAAGCAGATTCTTCCACATTGTTGTATAGTTTCTTTTCATTAAATTGAGCATGTAGTTTCTCACACAGTGTTGTATTGTTAGTTATCATGAAAGTAAGCACACAGTTTCACAAACAGTGCATGTAAATATTCAAACAGTTTGATATAGTTAGTTTTCATCTAGTTAAGCATGTGGTTTCTCACATAGTGTTGGATCGTGAGTTTTCATGAACGTAAGCACATAGTTTCACAAAGAGTGTTGTGTCGTTAGTTTTCATGAAATTAAGAATGTAGAGTCTCAAACAGTTTGGTATCGTTAGTTTTCATGAGGTTAAGCATGTAGTTTTTCACACACTGTTGTTTCGATAGTTTTCATGAAGTTAAGCACGTAGGTTAACAAACAGTATTGTATCGTTAGTTTAAATGAGGTTAAGCATTTAGTTTCTCACACAGTGTTGTATCGTTAATTTTAATCAGGTTAAGCATGTAGTGTCTCACACAGTGTTGTATCGATAGTTTTCATGATGTTAAGCTTGTAGTTTCTCACTCAGTGTTGTATCGTTAGTTTTCATGGAGTTAAGCAAGCAGATTCTCACACAGTGTTGTATCAGTAGTTTTCATGAACATTAGCTTGTAGTTTCTGACACAGTGTTGTATCGTGAGTTTTCATGAATTTAAGCGCGTAGTTTCACAAACAACTTTGTATCGTTAGTTTTCATGAAGATAAGCATGTACATTCTCAAACAGTTTGGGATCGTTGCTTTTCATCAAGTCAAGCATGTAGTTTCTCACACAGTGTTGTACTGATAGTTTTCACGAAGTTAAGCAATTAGTTTCACAAACAGTTTTGTATCGTTAGTTTTCATGGAGTTAAGCAAGCAGATTCTCACACAGTGTTGTATCGTTAATTTTCATGAAGTTAAGCTAGTAGTTTCTCACACCGTGTTGTATCGTGAGTTTTCATGAAGTTAAGAACGTAGGTTCACAAACAGTGTTGTGTCATTAGTTTTCATGAAAGTAAGCACGTAGTTTCACAAAGAGTGTTGTCATGTTAGTCTTCATGAAGTTAAGCATGGAGTTACTCACACAGTGTTGAATTGTTAGTTTTCCAGATGTTAAGCACGTAGGTTCACAAACAGTGTTTTGTCATTAGTTTTCATAAAGATAAGCATGTAGATTCTCAAACAGTTTGGTTTCGTTAGTTTTCATCAGGTTGAGCATGTAGTTTCTCACACAGTGTTGTATCTATAGTTTTCATGAAGATAAACAAGCAGTTTCACAACCAGTGTTGTATCCTTACTTTTCATGAACTTGAGTGTGTAGTTTCTCACACAGTGTTGTATTGTTAGTTATCATGAAAGTAAGGACACAGTTTCACAAACAGTGCATGTAAATATTCAAACAGTTTGGTATAGTTAGTTTTCATCTAGTTAAGCATGTGGTTTCTCACATAGTGTTGTATCGATAGTTTTCATGAAGTTAAGCAATTAGTTTCACAACCAGTGTTGTATCGTTACTTTTCATGAAATTAAGCTTGTAGTTTCTCACACAGTGTTGTATCATTAATTTTCAGGAAGTTAAGCAAGTAGTTCAAAAACAGTGTTGTATCGTTACTTTTCATGGTGTTAAGCAAGCAGACTCTCACACAGTGTTGTATAGTTAGTTTTCATGAAATTAAGCAAGCAGATTCTCACACAGTGTTGTATAGTTAGTTTTCATGAAATTAAGCAAGCAGATTATCGCACAGTGTTGTATCGTTAGTTTTAATGTAGATAAGCATGTAGTTTCTCAAACAGTTTGGTATCGTTAGTTTTCATCGAGTTAAGCATGTAGTTTCTCAAACTGTTGGTATCGTTAGTTTTCATTGAATTAAGCATGTAGTTTCTCACAGAGTGTCATATCGACTCTTTTCAAGAAGTTTAGCTTCTTGTTTCTCACACAGAGTTGTATTATTAGTTTTCATTAAGGTAAGCAAGTAGTTTCACAAACAGTGTTGTATCGTTAGTTTTCATAAAGATAAGCATGTAGATTCTCAAACTTTGGTATCGTTAGTTTCCATGAGGTTAAGCATGTAGTTTCTCACACAGTATTGTATCGATAGTTTTCATGAAGTTAAGCAAGTAGTTTCACAAACAGTGTTATATAATTAGCTTTCATGGAGTTAAGCAAGCAGATTCTCACACAGTGTTGTATAGTTAGTTTTCATGATGAAAAGCACGTAGTTTCACAAACAATGTTGTATCCTTAGTTTTCAGGAAGATAAGCATGTAAATTCTCAAACAGTTTGGTATAGTTAGTCTTCATCAAGTTAAGCATGTGGTTACTCACACAGTGTTGTCTCGTTAGTTGTCATGAAGTTAAGCATGTAGTTACTCACTCCATGTTGTATTGTTAATTTTCATGAAAGTAAGCACGCAGTTTCACAAACAGTGTTGTATCATTAGTTTTCATAAAGAAAAGCATGTAGATTCTCAAAAAGTTTGGTATCGTTAGTTTTCATGAGGGTAAGCATGTAATTTCTCACACAATGTTGTATCGATAATTTTCATGAATTTAAACTTGTAGTTTCTCACAGAGTTTTGTATCGTTAGTTTTCATGAATTTAAGCAAGCAGATTCTCACACAGTGTTGTATCGTTAGTTTTAATGATGTTTTGCTTGTAGTATCTCACAGAGTGTTGTATCGTGAGTTTTCATGAAGTTAAGCGCGTAGTTTCACAAACAATTTTGTATATTTAGTTTTCATGAAGATAAGCGTGTAGATTCTCAAACAGTTTGGTATCGTTACTTTTCATCAAGTCAAGCATGTAGTTTCTCACACAGTTTTGTATCGATAGTTTTCATGAAGTTAAGCAAGTAGTTTCACAACCAGAGTTGTATCGTTACTTTTCATGAAATAAGCATGTTGTTTCTCAGACAGGGTTGTATCGATAGTTTTCATGAAGTTAAGCAAGTAGTTTCACAAAGAGTGTTGTATCATATTTTTCATGGAGTTAAGCAAACAGATTCTCACAGAGTGTTGTATCATTAGTTTTCATTAAATTAAATATGTAGTTTCTTACACAGTGTTGTATTATTGGTTTTTATGAAAGTAAGCACACAGTTTCACAAACAGTCTTGTATCGTTTGTATTCAAGAAGTTAAGCATTTATCTTCACAAACAGTGTTGTATCATAAGTTTTCATGGAGTTAAGCAAGCAGATTCTCACACAGTGTTGTATCGTTAGTTTTCATGAAAGTAATCATGTAGTTTGTCACACAGTGTTGTATCATGAGTTTTCATGAAATTAAGCACACAGATAAAATCAAGCAGTCCTGTATCGTTAGTATTCATGAAGTTAAGCAAGTAGTTTCACAAACAGTGTTGTCGTTAGTTTTTATTAATATAAGCATAGTGTTTCTCACACAATGTTGTATCATTAGTTTTCACGGGGTTAAGATCGTAGTTTCACAAACAGTGTTTTATCGTTAGTTTTCATGAAGTTAAGCATGCTATTTCCCACACAGTGTTGTATAGTTAGTTTTCATGAAGTTAAGCACATAGATTCACAAATAGTTTGGTATCATTATTTTTCATGGAGGTAAGCAAGCAGATTCAAACACATTGTTGAATCGTTACCTTTCGTGAAGTTAAGCACAAACTTTCATGAACAATTTTGTATGGTTAATTTTCTTGAAGTTAAGCATGTAGATACTCACAGTGTTGTATTGTTAGTTTTCATGAAATTTTGTACATAGTTTCACAAACAGTGTCGTATCGTTAGTTTTCTTGATGTTATGCATATAGTATCACAAACAGTGTTGTATCGTTAGTTTTCTTGAAGTTAAGCATTTAGTTTCAAAAACAGTGTTGTATCGTTAGTTTCCATGGAGTTAAGCACGTAGTTTCACAGTTTTGTATCGTTAGTGTTCATGAAGTTAAGCACGTAGTTATTCACACAGTTTTGTATCATTACTATTAATGAAGGTAAGCACGTAGATTCTCACACAATGTTGTATCGTTAGTTTTCATTAAAGTAAGCAGGTAGATTCTCACACAGTGTTGTATCATTAATTTTCATGAAGTCAAGCATGGTGTTTCTCACACAGTGTTGCATCTTTAGTTTTCATGAAGGTAAGCAATCAGATACTCACACAGTGTTGTATCATTAGTTTTCATGAAGTTAAGCTTGTAGTTTCTGACACAGTGTTGTATCGTTAGTTTTCATGAAAGTAAGCACGTAGTTTCACAAACATTATTGTATCATTAGTTTTCATGGAGGTAAGCATGTAGTTTCTCAGTGTTGTATCGTTTTTTTTCATGAAGTTAAGCATGCTGTTTCTCACACAGTGTTGTATTGTTAGTTTTCATGAAATTAAGCACATAGTTTAACAAACAGTGTTGTATCGTTAGTTTTTTTGAAGTGAAGCATGTAGTTTCAAAAACAGTGTTGTATCGTTAGTTTCCATGGAGTTAAGCACGTAGTTTCACAGTTTTGTATCGTTAGTTTTCATGAAGTTAAGCATGTAGTTACTCACACAGTGTTGTATTGTTAGTTTTCATGAAGTTAAGTATATAGTTATTCACACAGCGTTGTTTCACTAATATTCATGAAGGTAAGCACGTAGATACTCACACAGTGTTGTATTGTTACTTTTCATGAAGTCAAGCATGGTGTTTCTCACAGAGTGTTGTATCGTTAGTTTTCATGAATGTAAGCAAGTAGTTTGAAAAAAGTGTTGTATCATTAGTTTTCATGGAGGTAAGCTAGCAGATTCTCACACAGTGTTGTATTTTAGTTTTCATGAAATTAAGCACATAGTTTCACAAACAGTGTTGTGTCGTTAGTTTTCAAGGAGTAAAGGAAGCAGAACCTCACACATTGTTGTATTGTTAGTTTTCATGAAATTATGCACTAGTTTCACAAACAGTGTTGTACCGTTGGTTTAATGGGGTTAAGCACGTAATTACAAAAACAGTTTTGTATCGTTTGTTTTGAAGTAATTACCCATGACGATTCTCACAGAGTTTTGTATCGTTAGTTTTCATGAAGTTAAGCAAGACGTTTCACAAACAGTGTCGTATCGTTAGTTTTCAAGGAGTTAAGCAAGCAGATTCTCACACAGTGTTGTATCGTTAGTTTTCATGAAGTTATGCAAGTAGTTTCACAACCAGTGTTGTATCGTGAGTTTTCAGGAAGTTAAGCATGTATTTTCTTAAACAATGTTGTATCGTTAGTTTTCATATAGTTAAGTAAGTAGATTCTCAAACAGTTTTGTATTGTTAGTTTTCATTAAGTTCAGCACGTAGGTTTTCACACAGTGTTGTATAATTAATATTCATGAAGGTAAGCGCACAGTTTCACAAACAGTGTTGTATTGTTAATTTTCATGGAGGTAAGCATGTAGTTTCACAAACAGTATTGTATGATTAGTTTTCATGAAGGTAAGCATGTAGTTTCTCACACAGTGTTGTATATTTAGTTTTCGTGAAGTTAAACACATAGTTTCACAAACAGTGTTGCATCGTTAGCTTTCATGAAGGTAAGCATGTAGTTTCACAAAAGTGTTGTTAGTTTTCCTGAAGTTAAGCATGGAGTTTCTCACACAGTGTTGTATAATTAGTTTTCATGAAGTTTAGCTTGTAGTGTCTCACACAGTGATGTATCATGATTTTTCATGAAGTTAAGTGCGTAGTTTCACACACCATGTTGTATCTTTAGTTTTCATGAAGATAAGCATGTAGATTCTCAAACAGTATTGTATCGTTAATTTTCATCAAGTCAAGCATGTAGTTTCTCACACAGTGTTGTATCGATAGTTTTCATGAAGGTAAGCATGTAGTTTCACAACCAGTGTTGTATCGTTAGTATTCATGAATTTAAGCACGTAGTTTCACAAACAGTGTTGTGTCGTCAGTTTTCATTGAGTTAAGCAAGAAGGGTGTCACACAGTGTTATATCATTAGTTTTCATGAAGATAAGCATGTAGTTTCACAACCAGTGTTGTATCGTTAGTATTCATGAAGATAAGCATGTAGTTTCTCACACAGTGTTGTATCATTAGTTTTCATGAAGTTAAGCAAGTATTTTCACAAACAGTGTTGTATCCTTAGATTTCATGAAGTTAAGCATGTAATTTCTCAAACAGTGTTGTATCGTTAGTTTTCATCAAGTTAATCATGTGGTTTCTCACACAGTGTTTGATAGTTAGTTTTCATGAAAGTAAGCAAGTAGTTTCACAAACAGTGTTGTATCGTTAGTTTTCATCGAGTTAAGCAAGCAGATTCTCACACAGTGTTGTATCGTTAGTATTCATGAAGATAAGCATGTAGTTTCTCACACAGTGTTGTATCGTAAGTTTTCATGAAGTTAAGCAAGTAGTTTTACAAACAGTGTTGTATCCTTAGGTTTCATGAAGTTAAGCTTGTAGTGTCTCACACAGTGTTGTATCATGAGTTTTCATGAAGTTAAGCACGTAGGTTCACAAACAGTGTTGTATTCTTAGTGTTCATGGCATTAAGCAAGCAAATACTCACACAGTGTTGTATCGTTAGTTTTCATGAAGCTAAGTTTGTAGTTTCTCACACAGTGTTTTACCGTGAGTTTTCATTAAGTTAAGCACGTAATTTCACAAGCAATGTTGAATCGTGAGTTTTCATGAAGATAAGCATGTGTATTCTCAAACAGTTGGGTATCCTTAGTTTTCATCAAGTTAACATGTAGTTTCTCACACAGTGTTGTATGAATAGTTTTCATGAAATTAAGGAAGTAGTTTCACAACCAGGCTTGTATCATTAATTTTCATGAAATTCAGCATGTAGTTTCTCACACAGAATTGTACTGTTACTTTTCATGAAGATAAGCATGTAGATTCTCAAACTGTTTGGTATCGTTAGTTTTCATCGAGTTAAGCATGTAGTTTCTCACAGAGTGTCATATCGAGTGTTTTCATGAAGTTTAGCTTCTAGTTTCTCACACAGTGTTTTATTATTTGTTTTCAAGAAGGTAAGCAAGTAGTTTCACAGTGTTGTATCCTTAGTTTCATGAAATTAAGCACGTAGGTTCACAAAGAGTGTTGTATCGTTAGTTTTCATGAAGCTAAGTTTGTAGTTTCTCACACAGTGTTTTATCGTGAGTTTTCATTAAGTTAAGCACGTAATTTCACAAGCAATGTTGAATCGTGAGTTTTCATGAAGATAAGCATGTAGTATTCTCAAACAGTTGGGTATCCTTAGTTTTCATCAAGTTAACATGTAGTTTCTCACACAGTGTTGTATGAATAGTTTTCATGAAATTAAGGAAGTAGTTTCACAACCAGGCTTGTATCATTAATTTTCATGAAATTCAGCATGTAGTTTCTCACACAGAATTGTACTGTTACTTTTCATGAAGATAAGCATGTAGATTCTCAAACTGTTTGGTATCGTTAGTTTTCATCGAGTTAAGCATGTAGTTTCTCACAGAGTGTCATATCGAGTGTTTTCATGAAGTTTAGCTTCTAGTTTCTCACACAGTGTTTTATTATTTGTTTTCAAGAAGGTAAGCAAGTAGTTTCACAGTGTTGTATCCTTAGTTTCATGAAATTAAGCACGTAGGTTCACAAAGAGTGTTGTATCGTTAGTTTTCATGAAGCTAAGTTTGTAGTTTCTCACACAGTGTTTTATCGTGAGTTTTCATTAAGTTAAGCACGTAATTTCACAAGCAATGTTGAATCGTGAGTTTTCATGAAGATAAGCATGTGTATTCTCAAACAGTTGGGTATCCTTAGTTTTCATCAAGTTAAGCATGTAGTTTCTCACACAGTGTTGTATGAATAGTTTTCATGAAATTAAGGAAGTAGTTTCACAACCAGGCTTGTATCATTAATTTTCATGAAATTCAGCATGTAGTTTCTCACACAGAATTGTACTGTTACTTTTCATGAAGATAAGCATGTAGATTCTCAAACTGTTTGGTATCGTTAGTTTTCATCGAGTTAAGCATGTAGTTTCTCACAGAGTGTCATATCGAGTGTTTTCATGAAGTTTAGCTTCTAGTTTCTCACACAGTGTTTTATTATTTGTTTTCAAGAAGGTAAGCAAGTAGTTTCACAGTGTTGTATCCTTAGTTTCATGAAATTAAGCACGTAGGTTCACAAAGAGTGTTGTATCGTTAGTTTTCATGAAGCTAAGTTTGTAGTTTCTCACACAGTGTTTTATCGTGAGTTTTCATTAAGTTAAGCACGTAATTTCACAAGCAATGTTGAATCGTGAGTTTTCATGAAGATAAGCATGTGTATTCTCAAACAGTTGGGTATCCTTAGTTTTCATCAAGTTAACATGTAGTTTCTCACACAGTGTTGTATGAATAGTTTTCATGAAATTAAGGAAGTAGTTTCACAACCAGGCTTGTATCATTAATTTTCATGAAATTCAGCATGTAGTTTCTCACACAGAATTGTACTGTTACTTTTCATGAAGATAAGCATGTAGATTCTCAAACTGTTTGGTATCGTTAGTTTTCATCGAGTTAAGCATGTAGTTTCTCACAGAGTGTCATATCGAGTGTTTTCATGAAGTTTAGCTTCTAGTTTCTCACACAGTGTTTTATTATTTGTTTTCAAGAAGGTAAGCAAGTAGTTTCACAGTGTTGTATCCTTAGTTTCATGAAATTAAGCACGTAGGTTCACAAAGAGTGTTGTATCATTAGTTTTCATGGAGTTAAGCAAGCAGATTCTCACACAGTGTTTTATCGTTAGTTTTCATTATGTAAAGCACGTAATTTCACAAAAAATGTTGGATCCTTAGTTTTCATGAAGATAAGCATGTAAATTCTCAAACAGTTTGGTATAGTTATTTTTCATCAAGTTAAGCATATAGTTTCTCAAATAGTGTTGGATCGTTAGTTTTCATGAAAGTAAGCACGTAGTTTCACAAAGAGTGTTGTCTCGTTAGTTTTCATGAAGTTAAGCATGTAGTTACTCACACAGTGTTGTATTGTTAGTTTTCATGAAAGTAAGCACACAGTTTCACAAACAGTGTTGAATCGTTAGTATTCCTAAAGATAAGCATGTAGATTCTCAAACAGTTTGGTATCGTTAGTTTTCATGAGGTTAAGCATGTAGTTTCTCACACAGTGTTGTATCGATAGTTTTCATGAAGTTAAGCAAGCAGATTCTCACACTGTGTTGTATCATTAGTTTCCTGAAGTTAAGCAAGTAGTTTCACAAACAGTGTTGTATCGTATTTTTCATGGAGTTAAGCAAGCAGATACTCACACAGTACTGTATCTTTATTTTTCATGAAATTAAGCATGTAGTTTCTCACACTGTGTTGTATTGATAGTTTTCATGAAAGTAAGCACACAATTTCACAGTGTTGTATCGTTAGTATTCATGAAGTTAAGCACTTAGTTTAACAAACAGTGTTGTGTCGTTAGTTTTCATTGAGTTAAGCTGGAAGGGTGTCACACAGTGTTGTATCATTAGTTTTCATGAAGCTAAGCTTGTAGTTTCTCACACAGTGTTGTATCGTGGGATATCTTGAAGTTAAGCACGTAGGTTCACAAACAACGTTCTTTCCTTACTTTTCATGGAGTTAAGCAAACAGATTATCTCACAGTGTTGTATCGTTAGTTTTCATGAAGATAAGCATGTAGTTTCTCACACAATGTTGTATCATTAGTTTTCATGAAGTTAAGAAAGTAGTTTCACAAATAGTGTTGTATCGTTCGTTTTCATGAAGTTAAGCTTGTCGTTTCTCACACAGTGTTGTATCGTTAGTTTTCATGACATAAAGCACCTAGTTTCACAAACAATTTTGTATCCTTTTTTCATGAAGTTAAGCATGTAATTTCTCAAACAGTTTGGTATAGTTAGTTTTCATCAAGTTAATCATGTGATTTCTCACACAGTGTTGTATCGATAGTTTTCATGAAGTTAAGAGCATAGTTTCACAAACAAGGTTGTATCGATAATTTTCATGAAGTTAAGCAAGTAGATTCTCAAACAGTTTTCTATTGTTAGTTTTCATGAAGTTAATCATGTAGTTATTCACACAGTGTTGTATCATTAATATTCATGATGGTAAGCACGTAGATTCTCACACAATGTTGTATCGTTAGTTTTCATGAAAGTATACATGTAGTTTTACAAACAGTGTTGTATCGTTCGTTTTCATGAAGTTAAGCATGTAATTACTCACACAGTGTTGTATTGTTATTTTTCATGAAATTAAGCACACAGTTTCACAAACAGTCTTGTATAGTAAGTATTCATGAAGTTAAGCACTTAGTTTCACAGTGTTGCATCGTTAGTTTTCATGAAGTTAAGCATGAAGATTCTCAAAGAGTTTTTTATCGTTAATTTAATGGAGGTACGATCATTTTTTCACAAACAGAATTCTATCTTTAGTTTCATGGCGGTAAGCATGCAGTTTCTCACACAGTGTTGTATCTTTAGTTTTCGTTAACTTAAACACATAGTTTCACAAACAGTGTTGCATCGTTAGTTTTCCTGAAGGTTAGGAAGTAGTTTCTCAAACAATGTTGTTTTTTTCATGAAGTTAAGCATGGAGTTTCTCACACAGTGT
The DNA here is from genome assembly GCF_017639785.1 of Mesocricetus auratus. NCBI lineage: Eukaryota > Metazoa > Chordata > Mammalia > Rodentia > Cricetidae > Mesocricetus > Mesocricetus auratus. The sequence continues at coordinate 87,143,652 of NW_024429193.1, read as the reverse complement.
TGTAAAGTTAGTTTCCGTGAAGTTAAGCAGGAAGATTTGCAAAGAGTTTTGTATCGTTAGTTTTCATGAAGTTAAGATCTTAGATTCTCAAACAGTATTGTATCATTAGTTTTCATGGAGGTAAGCATGTAGTTTCTCAAACAATGTTGTATCCTTAGTTTTCATGAAGGTAAGCATGGTGTTTCAGACACAATTTTGTATCGTTAGTTTCATGAAAGTAAGCAGTTAGATTCTCACACAGTGTTGTATCATTAGATTTCATGAAGTTAAGCACGTTGTTTCTCACACAATGTTGTATCGTTTGTTTTGAAGTAGTTACCCAAGAACATTCTCACACAGTTTTGTGTCGTTAGTTTTCATGAAGTGAAGCAAGATGTTTCACAAACAGTGTTTTATACTTAGTTTTCATGGAGTTAAGCATGGAGTTTCTCACACAGTGTTGTATCGTTCGTTTTCATGAAGGTAAGCAAGCAGATACACACACAGTGTTGTATCGTTAGTTTACATGAAGTAAAGCAAGTAATCTCACAACCAGTGTTGTATCATGAGTTTTCATGAAGTTAAGCATATAGTTTCTCACACAGTGTTGTATCGTTAGTTTTCATAAAGTGAAGCAAGTAGTTTCACGACGAGTGTTGTATTGTGAGTTTTCATGAAGTTAAGCATGTAGATTCTCACACAGTGTTGTATCTTTAATTTTCGTGAAGTTCAACACCTAGTTTCACAGTGTTGCATCGCTAGTTTTCATGAAGGTAAGCAAGTAGTTACACAAACAGTGTTGTTTTTTTTCTTGAAGTTAAGCATGGAGTTTCTCACACAGTGTTTTATCTTTCGTTTTCATGAAGGTAAGCAAGTAGATACGCACACATGTTGTATCGTTAGTTTTCATGGAGTTATGCAAGCAGATTCTCACACATTGTTGTATCGTTAGTTTACATGAAGTAAAGCAAGTAGTTTCACAACCAGTGTTGTATCGTGAGTTTTCATGAAGTTTAGCATATAGTTTCTCACACAGTGTTGTATCTTTCGTTTTCATGAAGTTTAAAGCATAGTTTCACAAACAAGGTTGTATCGATAGTTTTCATGAATTTAAGCAAGTAGATTCCCACACATTGTTGTATCCTTACTTTTCTTGAAGTTAAGCGCAAATTTTCACGAACAATGTTGTATTGTTAGTTTTCATGAAGTTAAGCATGTAGATACTCACACAGTGTTTTAATGTTAGTTTTCATGAAATTATGTATATATTTTCACAAACAGTGTTCAATCCTTAGTTTTCTTGAAGTTAAGCATGTAGTTTCAAAAAGAGTGTTGTATCGTTAGTTTTCATGGATTTCAGCACGTAGTTTCACAGTTTTGTATCGTTAGTTTTCATGAAGTTAAGCATGTAGTTACTCACACAGTGTTGTATTGTTAGTTTTCATGAAGTTAAGCATGTAGTTACTCACACAGTGTTGTATTGTTAGTTTTCATGAAGTTAAGCACGTAGGTACTCACACAGTGTTGTATCATTAATATTCATGAAGTTAAGCAGGTAGATTATCACACAATGTTGTATGGTTAGTTTTCATTAGAGTAAGCAGGTAGATTCTCACACAATGTTGCATCGTTACTTTTCATGAAGTTAAGCACAAAGTTTCACGAACAATGTTGTATCGTTAGTTTTCATGAAGTTAAGCATGTAGATACTCACACAGTGTTGTATTCTTAGTTTTCAGGAAATTATGTACATAGTTTCACCAACAGTGTTGTATCGTTAGTTTTCTTGAAGTTAAGCATGTAGTTTAAAAAACAGTGTTGTATCGTTCGTTTTCATGGAGTTAAGCAGGTACTTTCACAGTTTTGTATCGTTAGTTTTCATGAAGTTAAGCATGTAGTTACTCACACAGTTTTGTATTGTTAGTTTTCATGACGTAAGCATGTAGTTTCTCACACAGTGTTGTATTGTTAGTTTTCATGAAGTTAAGCATGAAGATTCTCAAAGAGTTTTGTATAGTTAGTTTTCATGGAGTTAAGATCGTAGTTTCACAAACAGTGTTGTATCGTTAGTTTTCATGAAGTTAAGCATGTGGTTACTCACACAGTGTTGTTTGTTAGTTTTCATGAAATTAAGCACTAGTTTCACACACAGTATTGTATCGATTGTTTTCATGAAGGTAAGCAAGCAGATACGCACACAGTGTTGTATCGTTAGTTTTCATGGAGTTAAGCAATCAGATTCTCACACATTTTTGTATCGTTAGTTTACATGAAGTAAAGCAAGTAGTTTCACAACCAGTGTTGTATCGTGAGTTTTCATGAAGTTAAGCATATAGTTTCTCACACAGTGTTGTATTGTTAGTTTTCATGAAGTTAAGAGCATAGTTTCACAAACAAGTTGTATCGATAATTTTCATGAAGTTAAGCAAGTAGATTCTCAAACAGTTTTCTATTGTTAGTTTTCATGAAGTTAATCACGTAGTTATTCACACAGTGTTGTATCATTAATATTCATGAAAGTAAGCACGTAGATTCTCACACAATTCTGTATCGTTAGTTTTCATGAAGTATACAGGTAGTTTCACAAACAGTGTTGTATCCTTCGTTTTCATGAAGTTAAGCATGTAGTTACTCACACAGTGTTGTATTGTTATTTTAAATGAAATTAGGCACACAGTTTCACAAACAGTGTTGTATCGTAAGTATCATGAAGTTAAGCACTTAGTTTCACAAACAGTGTTGTATCGTTAGTTTTCATGAAGTAAAGCACGTCGTTTAATGCACAGTGTTGTATTGTGGGGACACCAGACCTTGAGCAGAAACTCACTTCCCCTTTGGCCTGGGAGCAGGCATCTCTGTAATGTTTACTGAAAACAATTCAGTGCTTTAAAGCTCTTGATAGGGCTCAGATAAGGGCTTGCTCACTGAAATACCATGCCTTTCACACCCCCCTATGGCTAGATGCCTCTTCCTGTTTCCCTGTGTTGTCTCCCCAATTCTGGGGCCAGAGATTAAACCACCAGCCAGGAGGAAAGAATGGTATGTAGATGAATGGCAGAAGTCCTTAAAAAAGGGAAGCTCCTTTTTCTTAGAGAGACTTCTCCTGAGACCTCTCTCTCCTAAGCGGACTTGGAATCTCCTCCTAAGCTGACTTGGGAAGCATAAAGTTTTCTTAAAGTAACCGACTGGTCTCTGTGTCATCTATCCCGACCAGCTCGCTACATTCTTGGATGCAGGCCGCACAGCATGTGCGACATTGTATCGTTAGTTTTCATGAAGTTAAGCATGAAGATGCTCAAAGAGTTTTGTATCGTTAATTTTAATGGAGGTAAGATCGTTTTTTCATAAACAGAATGGTATCTTTAATTTTCATGGCGGTAAGCATGTAGTTTCTCACACAGTGTTGTATCTTTATTTTTCGTGAACTTAAACACATAGTTTCACAAACAGTGTTGCATCGTTAGTTTTCATGAAGGTAAGGAAGTAGATTCACAAACAATGTTGTTTTTTTCATGTAGTTAAACATGAAGTTTCTCACACAGTGGTGTATCGTTAGTTTTCATGAAGGTAAGCAAGCGGATTCAAATACATTGTTTTATCATTAGTTTTCATTGATATTAGCAAGCAGATTCTCACACATTGTTGTATCGTTAGATTTCTTGAAATTAAGCTCAAAGTTTCACAGTGTTGTATCATTAGTTTTCATGAAGTTAAGCACATAGTTACTCACAAAGTGTTGTATTGATAGTTTTCATGAAATTAAGCACACAGTTTCACAAACAGTGTTGTATCGTTAGAATTTATGAAGTCATGCACTTAGTTTCACAAACAGCGTTATATTGTTAGTTTTCTTGAAGTAAGCATGTAGTTTCTCACACAGTGTTGTATAGTTAGTTTTCATGAAGTTAAGCAGGAAGATTGTCAAAGAGTTTTGTATCATTAGTTTTCATGAAGTTAAGATCTTATATTCTCAAACAGTATTGTATCATTAGTTTTCATGGAGATAAGCATGTAGTTTCTCAAACAATGTTGTATCCTTAGTTTTCATGAAGTTAAGCATGGTGTTTCTCACACAATTTTGTATCGTTAGTTTTCATGAAAGTAAGCAGGTAGATTCTCACACAGTTTGTATCGTTAGTTTTCATTAAGTTAAGCATGCTGTTTCTCAGACAGTGTTGTATTGTTAGGGTTCATGAAGTTAAGCACATAGATTCACAAACAGTGTGGAATCATTAGTTTTCATGGAGTTACGCAACCACATTCTCACACATTGTTGTATCATTAGTCTTCATGAAGTTAAGCATGTAGTTACTCACACATTATTGTATTGTTAGTTGTCATGAAATTAAGGACATAGTTTCACAAACAGTGTTGTATCGTTAGTTTTCATGGAGTGAAGCACATAGTTTCACAAACATTTTTGTATCATTAGTTTTCTGGAAGTTAAGCACGAATTTTCTCACACAGTGTTGTATCATTAATATTCATGAAGTTAAGCACATAGAGTCTCACACAGTGTTGTATCGTTAGTTTTCTGGAGGTAAGTAAGCAGATTCTCACATATTTTTCTATCGTTAGTTTTCATGGAGGTAAGCATGTAGTTTCTCAAACAGTGTTGTATCGTTAGTTTTCGAAAAGTCAATCACAAAGTTTCACGAACAATGTTGTATCGTTAGGTTTCATGAAGTTAAGCATGTAGTTACTCACACAGTGTTGTATTGTTAGTTTTCATGAAATTAAGCACTAATTTCACCAACAGTGTTGTATCGCTAGTATTCATGGAGTTAAGCACGTAGTTTCACAATCAGTTTTGTATAGTTTGTTTTGAAGGAGTTACCCAAGAAGATTCGCACACAGTTATGTGTAGCTAGTTTTCATGAAGTAAGCAAGATGTTTCACAAACAGCATGTATTGTTAGTTTTCATGGAGTTAAGCAAGCTGATTCTCACACAGTGTTGTATCCTTAGTTTTCATGAATGTATCCTTAGTTTTGATGAAGTTAAGCGCATAGTTTCACAATGTTGTATCGTTAGTTTCCATTAAGTGAAGCAAGTAGATTCTCAAATAGTTTTCTATTGTTAGTTTTCATGAAGTTAAGCACATAGTTATTCACACAGTGTTGTATCATTAATATTCATGAAGGTAAGCACGTATTCTCACACAATGTTGTATCGTTAGTTTTCATGAAAGTAAGCAGATAGTTTGACAAATAGTGTTGTATCGTTAGTATTCATGAAGTTAAGCACATACTTTCATACAAAGTGTTATATCGTTACTTTTCATGAAGTTAAGCAGGAAGATTCACTAAGAGTTTTGTATCGTTAGTTTTCATGGAGTTAAGATCGTAGTTTCACAAACAGAATTGTATCATTATTTTTCATAGGGGTAAGATTGTAGTTTCTCAAGCAGTGTTGTATCATTAGTTTTCCTGAAGTTCAACACATAGTTTCACAAACAGTGTTGCATCCGTTGTTAATATTCATGAAGGTAAGCACGTAGTTTCTCACACAATGTTGTATCATTAGTTTTCATTGAAGTGAGCAGGTACATTCTCACACACTGTCGTATCATTACTTTTCATGAGTTAAGCATGGTGTTTCTCACACAGTGTTGTATCGTTAGTTTTCAAGAAGTTAAGCATTTAGTTTTGCAAACAGTGTTGTATCGTTAGTTTGATGGAGTTAAGAAGTTAGTTTCACAGTGTTGTATCGTTAGTTTTCATGAAGTTAAGCAAGTAGATTCTCAAACGGATTTTTCCTTTAGTTTTCATGAAGTTAAGCATGCTGTTACTCACAGAGTGTTTTATTGTTAGTTTACATGAAGTGAAGCACATAGATTCATTAACAGTGTTGTATCATTAGTTTTTATGGAGTAAAGCAAGCAGATTCTCACACATTGTTGTATCGTTAGTTTTCATTAAGTTAAGCACAAAGTTTACCGAACAATATTGTATCGTTAGTTTTCATGAAGTTAAGAATGTAGTTATTCACAAAGTGTTGTATTGCTAGCTTTCATGAAATTAAGCACTAGTTTCACAAACAGTGTTGTACCGTTACTTTTCATGTAGTTAAGCACATAGTTTCACAAACAATTTTGTATCGTTAGTTTTCATGAAGTTAAGCACGAATTTTCTCAACACAGTGTTGTATCATTAATATTCATGAAGATAAGCACGTAGATTCTCACACAACGTTGTATCGTTAGTTTTCATTAAAGAAAGCAGGTAGATTCTCACATAGTGTTGTAACGTTACTTTTCATGAAGTAAAGCATGGAGTTTCTCACACAGTGTTGTATCATTAGTTTTCATGAAGTTAAGCTTGTAGTTTCCCACACAGTGTTCTATCGGTAGTTTTCATGGAGTTAAGAAGGTAGTTTCACAAACAGTGTTGTATCCTTAGTTTCCATGAAGGTAATCAAGAAGATTCTCAAACAGATTTTTACCTTTAGTTTCCAAGAAGTTAAGCACGTGGTTTCTCACACATTGTTGTATCGTTTGTTATGAAATAGTTACCTAAGAAAATTCCTACACTGTTTTGTGTCGTTAGATTCAGGAAGTTATGCAAGTAGTTTCAAAGTGTTGTTTCTTTAGTTTTCATGGAGTTAAGGAAGCAGATTCTCACACAGTGTTGTATCCTTAGTTTTCATGAAGATAAGCAAGCAGTTTCACAACCAGTGTTGTATCGTGAGTTTTCATGAAGTTAAGCATGTAGTTTCTCACATAGTGTAGTATCGTTAGTTTTCATGAAGTTAAGCACATAGTTTCACAAACAATGTTGTATCATTAGTTTTCATGAAGTTAAGCAAGTAGATTCTCAAACAGTTTTGTATTGTTAGTTTTCATGAAGTTAAGCACGTAGTTATTAACACAGTGTTGTATCATTAATATTAATGAATGTAAGCATGTAGATTCTCACAAAATGATGTGTCATTAGTTTTCATGAAAGTAAGCATGTAGTTTCACAGTGTTGTATCATTAGTTTTCATGAAGTTAAGCATGTAGTTTCTCACACAGTGTTGTATTGTTAGTTTTCATGAAATTAAGCACACAGTTTCACAGTGTTGTAGCCTTAGTTTTCATGAAGATAAGCATGTAGTTACTCACACAGTGTTGTATTGTTATTTTTCATGAAATTAAGCACACAGTTTCACAGTGTTGCATCGTTATTATTCATGAAGTTAAGCACTTAGTTTCCCAAACAGTCTTGTATTGGTAGTTTTCATGAAGTAAGCATGTAGTTTCTCACACAGGTTGTATCATTAGTTTTCATGAAGTTAAGCATGTAGTTACTCACACAGTTTGGTATTGTTAGTTTTCCTGAAATTAAGCACACAGTTTAACAAACAGTGTTGTATCGTAAGTATTCATGAAGTTAAGCACTTAGTTTCACAAACAGTGTTGTATCATTAGTTTTGATAAAGGTAAGCAAGCAGATTCTCACACAGTGTTGTATCGTTAGTTTTCATGAATGTAAATACGTAGTTTCACAAACAGTATTGTATCTTTAGTTTTGATGAAGTTAAGCAAGTAGATTCCCAAACAGATTTTTACCTTTAGTTTTCATGAAGTTTACCATGTGATTTCTCACGCAGTGTTGTATCGTTAGTTTTCATGAAGTTAAGCACTTAGTTTTGCAAACATTGTTGTATCGCAAGTTTTCATGGAGATAAGAAGGGAGTTTCAAAAGCAGTGTTGTATCGTTACTTTTCATGAGGTTAAGCATGTAGTTACTCACACAGTGTTGTCTTGTTAGTTTTCCTGAAATTAAGCACACAGTTTCACAAAAAGTGTTGTATCGTAAGTATTCATGAAGTTAAGCACGTAGTTTCACAAACAGTGTTGTATCGTTAGTTTTCATGAATTTAAGCACGTCGTTCACTCACAGTGTTGTATCATTAGTTTTCGTGAAGTTAAGCAGGAAGATTTTCAAAGAGTTTTGTATCGTTAATTTTCATGGAGTGAAGGTCGTAGTTTCACAAAAAGAATTGTATAGTTAGGTTTCATGGAGTTAAGCATGTAGTTTCTAACACAGTGTTGTATCTGTAGTTTTCGTGAAGTTAAAAACATAGTTTCACAAACAGTGTTGCATCGTTAGTTTTCATGAAGGTAAGCAAGTAGTTTCCCAAAAGTGTTGTTAGTTTCCATGAAATTAAGCTTGGAGTTTCTCACACAGTGTTGTATGGTTAGTTTTCATGGAGTTAGGCAAGCAGATTCTCACACAGTGTTGTGTCTTTAATTTTCATGAAGTTAAGCTTGTAGATTCTCACACAGTGTTGTGTCGTTAGTTTTCATGAAGTTAAGCTTGTAGATTCTCACACAGTGTTGTATCGTTAGTTTTCATGGAGTTAAGCAAGCAGATTCTCAGACAGTGTTGTGTCATTAGTTTTCATGAAGTTAGGCTTGTAGTGTTTCACACAGTGTTGTATCGTGAGTTTTCATGAAGTTAAGCAAGACGTTCCACCAACAGTGTTGCTTCGTTAGTTTTCATGGAGTTAAGCAAGCAGATTCTCACACAGTGTTGTATCGTTAGGTTTCATGGTGTTAAGCAAGTAGTTTCACAACCAGTGTTGTATCGTTTATTTTCATGAAATTAAACATGTAGTATCTCACACATATTTGTATCGTTAGTTTTCATGTAATTAAACAAGTAGTTTAACAAAGTGTTGTAGATTCTCAAAGAGTTTGGTATCGTTAGTTTTCATCATGTTAGGCATGTAGTTTCTCACACAGTGTTGGATCGTTAGTTTTCATGAAAGTACGCAGGTAATTTCAAAACAGTGTTGTTTCGTTAGTTTTCAAGAAGTTAATCATGTAGTTACTCACACAGTGTTGTATTGTAAGTTTTCATGAACATAAGCATGTAGATATTCAAATAGTTTGGTATCGATAGTTTTCATGAAGTTAAGCACGTATGTTCACAAACAGTGTTGTATCGTTAGTTTCCATGGAGTCAACAATATAGTTTCACAAACAGTATTGTATCGTTAGTTTTCATGAGGTTAAGTGCATAGTTTCACAAAAAATGTTGTACCGTTAGTTTTCATGGAGTTAAGAGAGCAGATTCTCACAAAGTATTGTATCGTTAGTTTTCATGAAGATAAGCATGTATATTTTCCAACACTTTGGTATCGTTACTTTTCCTGAAGTTAAGCACGTAGGTTCACAAAACGTGTTATATAGTTAGTTTTCATGGAGTTAAGCAAGCAAATTCTCACACAGTGTTGTATCATTAGTTTTCATGAAGTTAAGATTCTAGTTTCTCACACAGTGTTGTATCATTAGTTTTCATGGAGTTAAGCAAGCAGATTCGCACACAGTGTTGTGTCAATAGTTTTCATGAAGTTAAGATTGTAGGTTCTCTCACAGTGTTGTATCGTTAGTTCTCATGAAGGTTAGCACGTAGTTTCACAAACAATGTTGTATCATTAGTTTTCATGGAGTTAACAACGTAGTTTCACAAATAGTATTGTATCTTTAGTTTTCATGAGGTTAAGCGCATAGTTTCACAAAAATGTTGTACCGTTAGTTTTCATGGAGTTAAGCAAGCAGATTCTCACAAAGTGTTCTATCGATAGTTTTCATGAAGATAAGCATGTAGATTTTCAACCAGTTTAGTATCTTAGTTTTCATGAATTTAAGCACGTATGTTCACAAACAGTGTTGTATCGTTAGTGTTCATGGAGTTAATCAAGCTGATTCTCACACAGTGTTGCATCGTTAGTTTTCATGAATGTAAGCTTGTACTATCTCACACAGTGTTGTATCGTTTGTTTTCAAGAAGTTAAGCATGTAGTTACTCACAAAGTGTTGTATTGTTAGTTTTCATGAAAGTAAGCACACAATTTTAAAAAAAAGTGTAGTATCATTAGTATTAATGAAGTAAAGCACTGAGATTCACAGAGTGTTGTATCGTTAGAATTCATGAAGTTAAGCAAGGAGGTTGTCACACAGTGTTTTTTCATTAGTTTTCATGAAGATAAGCATGTAGATTCTCAAACAGTTTGGTATCGTTAGTTTTCATCAAGTTAAACATGTAGTTTCTCACACAGTGTTGTATCGTTAGTTTTCATGAGGTTAACAGCATATTTTCACAAACAATGTTTTACCATTAGTTTTCATGGAGTTAAGCAAGCAGACTCTCACACAGTGTTTTAACATTAGTTTTCATGAAGTTAAGCTTGTAGTTTCTCACAAAGTGTTGTATCGTTAGTTTTCATGAAGTTAAGCACGTAGTTTCACAAATAAAGTTGTATCGTTAGTTTTCATGAAGATAAGCATGTAGATTCTCAAAAGTTTGGTATAGTTAGTTTTCATCATGTTAGGCATGTGATTTCTCACACACTGTTGGATTGTTTGTTTTCATGAAAGTAAGCAGGTAGTTTCAAAACAGTGTTGTTTCGTTAGTTTTCAAGAAGTTAATCATGTAGTTACTCACATAGTGTTGTATTGTTAGTTTTCATGAAGATACGCATGTAGATTTTCAAACAGTTTGCTATTGTTAGTTTTCATGAAGTTAAGCACATAGGTTCCCAAACACTGTTGTACCGTTAGTTTTCATGGAGTCAACAACGTAGTTTCCAAAACAGTATTGTATCGTTATTTTTCATGAGGTTAAGTGCATAGTTTCACAAAAAAAGTTGTACCGTATTTTTCATGGAGTTAAGCAAGCAGATTCTCACAAAGTATTGTATCGTTAGTTTTCAAAAAAGTTAAGCATGTAGATTTTCAAACAATTTGGTATCATTAGTTTTCATGAAGTTAAGCAAGTAGGTTCCCAAACAGTGTTGTATCGTTAGTTTTCATGGTGTTAAGCAAGCAGATTCTCACACAGAGTTGTGACAATAGTTTCATGAAGTTAAGCTTGTAGTTTCTCACACAGTGTTGTATCGTGAGTTCTCATGAAAGTAAGCGGTAGTTTCTCAGACAATATTGTATTGTTAGTTTTCATGAAGTTAAGCACGTTGTTTCTCACACAATGTTGTATCGTTTGTTTTGAAGTAGTTGCGCAAGAAGATTCTCACACAGTTTTTTGTCGTTTGCTTTCATGAAATTAAGGAAGAATTTTACAAACAGTGTTGTATTGTTAGTTTTCATGGAGTTAAGCAAGCAGATTCTCACACAGTGTTGTATGGTTAGTTTTCATGAAGTTAAGCAAGTAGATTCTCAAATAGTTTTGTATTGTTAGATTTCATGAAGTTAAACAAGTAGTTATTCACACAGTGTTGTATCATTAATATTCATGAATGTAAGCACGTAGATTCTCACACAATGTTGTATCAGTAGTTATCATGAAAGTAAGCAGATAGTTTCACAAACTGTTGTATCGTTATTTTTCATGAAGTTAAGCGCATAGTTTCACAAACAATGTTGTGTCGTTAGTTTTCATGAAGTTAAGTTAGTAGCTTCTCCAACAGTTTTGTAATGTTAGTTTTCATGAAGTTAAGCGCGTAGTTATTCACACAGTGTTGTATCATTAATATTCATGAAGGTAAGCACGTAAATTCTCACACAAGGTTGTATCCTTATTTTTCATGAAAGTAAGCAGGTAGTTTCACAAACAGTGTTGTATCTTTAGTTTTCATGAAGTTAAGCATGTAGTTACTCACAAAGTGTTGTATCATTAGTTTTCATGAAGGAAAGCATGGTGTCTCTCACACAATGTTGTATCGTTAGTTTTCACGAAGTTAAGCACACAGTTTCACAAACAGTGTTGTATTGTTAGAATTCATGAAGTTAAGCACGTACTTTCCCACACAGCGTAGTATCATTACGTTTCCTGAAGTTAAACAGGAAGATTATCAAGAGTTTCGTATCATTAGTTTTCATGGGGTTAAGATCCTAGTTTCACAAACAGAATTGTATTGTCAGTTTTCAAGGAGGTAAGCATGTAGTTTCTCACTCAGTGTTGTATCGTTAATGTTCCTGAAGTTAAACACATAGTTTCACAAACAGTGTTGCATCCCTTGTTTTCATGAAGGTAATCAAGTAGTTTCACAACCACTGTCGTTAGTTTTCATGAAGGTAAGCAAGTAGTTTCACAAACAGTGTTGTATGGTTTGTTTGCATGGAGATAAGCAAGCAGATTCTCATACAGTGTTGTATCGTTAGTTTTCATGAAGTTAAGCTTGTAGTTTCTCACACCGTTTTGTTTCATTAGTTTTCATTAAGTTAAGCACGTAGTTTCACAAACAATGTTGTATCGTTAGTTTTCATGAAGATAAGCATGTAGATTCTCAAACAGTTTGGTATCGTTAGTTTTCATCAAGTTAAGCATGTAGTTTCTCAAACAGTGTTGTATTGTTAGATTTCATGAAGTTAAGTTTGTAGTTTCTCACACTGTGATGTATCGTTAGTTTTCATGAAAGTAAGCACGCAGTTTATCAAACAGTGTTGTACCATAAGTTTTCATGAAGTTAAGCACGTAGTTTCATAAACAGGGTTGTATCATTAGTTGTCATGGAGTTAAGCACGTAGTTTCACAAGCAGTTTGTATCGTTAGTTTTCATGAAGTTAAGCCTGAATTTTCTCTCACAGTGTTGTATCATTAATATTCATGAAGGAAAGCACAGAGATTCTCACACAATGTTGCTTCATTAGTTTTCATTAAGTAAGCAGGTAGATTCTCACACAGGGTTGTATCGCTAGTTTTCATGAAGGTAAGCAAGCAATGTCAGAAACAGTGTTGTATTGTTAGTTTTCATGGAGGTAAGCAAGCAGGTTCTAACAGTGTTGTATCGTTAGATTTCATGAAGTTAAGCTTGTAGTTTCTCACACTATGTTGTATCGTTAGTTTTCATGACAGTAAGCACGTAGTTTCACAAACAGTATTGTATCATTAGTTTTCATGAAGTTAAGCAAGTATCTTCTCAAACAGATTTTTACCGTTAGTTTTCATGAAGTTAAGTACGCTGTTTCTCAAACAGTGTTGTATAGTTAGTTTTCATGACAGTAATCACGTAGTTTCACAAACAGTATTGTATCGTCAGTTTTCATGAAGTTACACAAATAGCTTCTCAAACATATTTTTACCGTTAGTTTTCATGAAGTTAAGCACGCTGTTTCTCACACAGTGTTGTATCATTTGTTATGAAGTAGTTACCCAAGAATATTTTCACACAGTTTTGTATCTTTAGTTTTCATGAATTGAAGCAAGTAGTTTCACAGTGTTGTATCGTTAGGTTTCACAAAATTAAGCACACAGTTTCACAAACAGTTTTGTATCATTAGTTTTCATGAAGTTAAACATGGTGTTTCTCAAAAAATGTTGTATCGTCAGTTTTCAGGAAATTAAGCACACATTTTCACAAACAGTGTTGTATCATTAGTTTTCATGAAGTTAAGCACGTACTTTCCTACACAGTGTTGTATCGTTACTTTCCACGAAGTTAAGCAGGAAGATTCTCAAAGAGTTTTGTATCATTAATTTTCATGTGGTAAGATCGTAGTTTCACAAACACAATCGTATCGTTATTTTTCATGAAGTAAAACAAGTAGATTCTCAAACAGATTTTATCCTTCAATTTTCATGAAGTTAAGCACGTTGTTTCTCACACAGTGTTGTATCTTTTGTTATGAAGTATTTACCCAAGAAGATTTTCACACAGTTTTGTGTCGTTAGTTTTCATGAATTTAAGCAAGTAGTTTCACAGTATTGTATCGTTAGTTTTCAGGGAGTTAAGCATGTAGTTTCTCACACAGTGTTGTATCATTAGTTTTCATGAAGTTAAGCGCATAGTTTCAAAAAAATGTTGTATCGTTAGTTTTCATGAAGTTAAGTAAGTAAATTCTCAAACAGCTTTGTATTGTTAGTTTTCATGATGTTAAGCACGTAGTTATTCACACTGTGTTGTATCAGTAATATTCATGAAGGTAATCACGTAGAATCTCACACATTGCTGTATCATTAGTTTTCATGAAATTAAGCAGGTAGTTTGACAAAGAGTGTTGTATCATTAGTTTTATGAAGTTAAGCAAGTAGTTACTTCCACAGTGCTGTATTGTTAGTTTTCATTAAATTAAGCACACAGTTTCACAAATAGTGTTGTATACTTGGTTTTCATGAGGTTAAGCACGTACTTTCACACACAGTGTTATATACTTATTTTTTTGAAGTTAAGCAGGAAGAATCTCAAAGAGTTTTGTATTGTTAATTTTCATGGAATTAAGATCGTATTTTCACAAACAGAATTGTATCTTTAGTTTTCATGGAGGTGAGCATGTACTTTCTCACACAGTGTTGTATCGTTAGTTTTCCTGATGTTAAACACATAGTTTCACAAACAGTGTGGCATCCGTTGTTTTCATGAAGGTAAGCAAGTAGTTTCACAAACACTGTTGTTAGTTTTCATGAAGGCAGGCATGGAGTTTTTCACAAAGTGTTGTATCATTAGATTTCATGAAGGTAAGCAAATAGTTTCACAAACAGTGTTGTATCCTTAGTTTGTACAGAGTCAATCAAGCAGATTCTCACACAGTGTAATATCGTGAGTTTTCATGAAGTTAAGCTTGTAGTTTCTCACACAGTGTTGTATCGTTAGTTTTCATGAAGTTAAGCACGTAGTTTCACAAACAATGTTGCATCTTTAGTTTTTAGGAAGATAAGCATGTAGATTCTCAAACAGTTTGGTATAGTTAGTTTTCATCGTGTTATGCATGTTGTTTCTCACACAGTGTTGTATCGTTAGATTTCATGAAGTTAAGCTTGTAGTTTCTCACACTGTGTTGTATCATTAGTTTTCATGAAAGTAACCACGTAGTTTCACAAACAGTATTGTATAGTTAGTTTCAAAAGAGTTAAGCAAGTTGATTCTCAAACAGATATTTACCGTTTGTTTGCATAAAGTTAAGCACGTTGTTCGTGACACAGGGTTTTATCGTTTGTTTTGAAGTAGTTACCCAAGAAGATTTTCAAACAGTTTTGTGTCGTTAGTTTTCATGATGGTAAGAAAGATGTTTCACAACCAGTGTTGTATCGTGAGTTATCATGAAGTAAAGCATGTAGATTCTCACACAGTTTTGCATCGTTTGTTTTCATGAGGTTAAGCGCATAGTTTCACAAACAATGCTGTATCGTTAGTTTTCATGAAGTTAAGCAAGTAGATTCTCAAACAGTTTTGTATTGTTAGTTTTCATGAAGTTAAGCACGTAGTTATTAACACAGTGTTGTATCATTAAAATTCATGAAGGTAAGCACGTAGAATCTCACACAATATTGTATTGTTAGTTTTCATGAATGTAAGCAGGTAGTTTCACAAACAGTGTTGTATCATTAGATTTCATGAAGTTAAGCATGTAGTTACTCACACAGTGTTGTATTGTTAGTTTTCAGGAAATTAAGCACAGTTTCACAAACAGTGTTGTATCGTAAGTATTCATGAAGTTAAGCACTTAGTTTCACAAACAGTGTTGTATCGTTAGTTTTCATGAGGTTTAGCATGGAGTTTCTCACACAGTGTTGTATCATAAGTTTTCATGAAGTTAAGCACTAAGTTTTAAAAACAGTGTTGTGTCATAAGTTTTCATGGTGTTGAGAATGTAGGTTCACAAACAGTGTTGTATCGTTAGTTTTCATGAAAGTAAGCACGTAGTTTCACGAACAATATTGTATCTTTAGTTTTCATGAAGTTAAGCAAGTAGATTCTCAAACAGATTTTTACCTTTAGTTTCCATGAATTTAAGCACGTGGTTTCTCACACAGTGTTGTATCGTTTGTTATGAAATAGTTACTCAAAAAGAGTTTCCCACATTTTGTATCGTTATTTTTTATGAAGTTAAGCAAGTAGTTTCACAACCAGTGTTGTATCGTTAGTTTTCATGGAGTTAAGCAAGCAGATTCTCACACAGTGTTTTATCATTAGTTTTCATGAAGTTAAGCTTGTAGTTTCTCACACAGTGTTGTATCATGAGTTTTCATGAAATTAAGCACGTAGTTTCATAAAGAATGTTGTATCGTTAGTATTCATGAAGATAAGCATGTAGATTCTCAAACAGTGTTGTATCGTTAGTTTTCATGAATTTAACTGCGTAGTTTCACAAACATTTGTATCATTAGTTTAAATGAAGATAAGCATGTAGATTCTCAAACAGTTTGGTATCATTAGTTATCATCAAGTTAAACATGTAGTTTCTCACACAGTGTTGTTTCATTAGTTTTTATGAGGTTAAGAGCATATTTTCACAATGTTTACCATTAGTTTTCATGGAGTTAAGCAAGCAGATTCTCACACAGTGTTGTAACCTTAGTTTTCATGAAGAAAAGCATGTAGATTCTCAAACAGGTTGGTATCGTTAGTTTTCATCACGTTATGCATGTAGTTTCACAAACAGTGTTGTATCGTTAGTTTTCATGAAAATGAGCATGTAGGTTCTCACACAGTATTGTATCAATAGTTTTCATGAAGTTAGGCTTGTAATGTCTCACACAGTGTTGTATTGTGAGTTTATATGAAATTAAGCAAGTAGTTTCACAAACAGTGTTGTATCGTTAGTTTTCATGGAGTTAAGCAAGCTATTCTGACACAGTGTTGTATCATTAGTTTTCATGATGTTAAGCAAGTAGTTTCACAACCAGTGTTGTATCGTTTATTTTCATGAAATTAAACTTGTAGTTCCTCACCCAGATTTTATCTTTAGTTTTCATGAAATTAAACAAGTAGTTCCACAAACAGTGTTGTATCGTTAGTTTTCATGAAGATAAGCATGTAGATTCTCAAACAATTTGGTATAGTTAGTTTTCATCATGTTAGGTATGTAGTTTCTCACACAGTGTTGGATCGTTAGTTTTCATGAAAGTAAGCAGGTAGTTTCAAACAGTGTTGTTTCATTAGTTTTCAAGAAGGTAATCATGTAGTTACTCACACAGTGTTGTATTGTTAATTTTCATGAAGATAAGCATGTAGATTATCAAACAGTTTGGTATCATTAGTTTTCATGAAGTTAAGCACGTAGGTTCACAAACAGTGTTTTATCGTTAGTTTTCATAGAGTTAAGCTTGTAGTTTCTCACAAAGTGTTGTATTGTGACTTTTCATGAAGTTAAGCACGTAGTTTCACAAACAATGTTGTTTCGTTAGTTTTCATGAAGATAAGCATGTAGATTCTCACACAGTGTTGTATCGATAGTTTTCATGAAGTTAAGCTTGTAGTTTCTCACACAGTGTTGTATCGTTTGTTTTGAAGTAGTTACACAAGAATATTTTCCTACAGTTTTGTATCGTTTGTATTCATGAAGTTAAGCAAGTAGTTTCACAAAAAGGGTTGTATCCTTAGTTTTCATGGAGTTATGCAAGCACATTCTCACACAGTGTTTTATCGTTAGTTTTCATGATGTTAAGCAAGGAGTTTCACAACCAGTGTTGTATCGTTTATTTTCATGAAATTAAGCATGTAGTTTCTCACACAGTTTTGTATCCTTAGTTTTTATGAAGTTAAGCAAGTAGTTTCACAAAAGGTGTTGTATTGTTAGTTTTCATGAAGATAAGCATGTAGATTTTCAAACAGTTTGGTATCATTAGTTTACATGAAGTTAAGCACATAGGTTCACAAACAGTATTGTATCGTTAGTTTTCATGAGGTTAAGTGTATAGTTTCACAAAAAATGTTGTACCGTTAGTTTTCATGGAGTTAAGCAAGCAGATTCTCACAAAGTATTGTATCGTTAGTTTTCATGAAGATAAGCATGTAGATTTTCACACAGTTGGGTATCGTTAGTTTTCATGAAGTTAAGCACGTAGGTTCACAAACAGTGTTGTATCGTTAGTTTTCATGGAGTTAATCAAGCAGGGTCTCACACAGTGTTGCATCGTTAGTTTTCATGAAGATAAGCTTGTACTTTCTCACAGAGTGTTGTATCGTCAGTTTTCATAGAGATAAGCAAGCAGATTTTCACACAGTATTGTGTCATTAGTTTCCATGAAGTTAAGCTCGTAGTTCCTCACACAGTATTGTAACATTTGTTTTGAAGTAGTTACTCAAGAAGAGTTTCCCACAGTTTTGTATCGTTATTTTCGATGAAGTTAAGCAAGTAGTTTCACAAAAAGTGTTGAATCGTTAGTTTTCATGGAGTTAAGCAAGCAGATTCTCACACAGTGTTTTATCGTTAGTTTTCATGATGTTAAGCAAGTAGTTTCACAGCCAGTGTTGTATCGTTTATTTTCATGAAATTAAGCATGTAGTTTCTCACACAGTGTTGTATCGTTAGCTTTAATGAATGTAAGCACTTAGTTTCACAAACAATGCTGTATCATTAGGTTTCATGAAGAGAAGCTTATAGATTCTCAGTTTTGTATAGTTTGTTTTCATCAAGTTAAGCATGGAGTTTCTCACACAGTGTTGGACCGTTAGTTTTCATGAAAGTAAGCACGTAGTTTCAAAAGAGTTTTGTTTTATTAGTTTTCAAGAAGTTAAGCATGTAGTTACTCACAAAGTCTTGAATTGTTATTTTTCATGAAAGTAAGCACACAGTTTCACAAACAGTGCTGTATCGTTAGATTTCATGTATTTAAGCAAGTTGTTTCACAAACAGTGTTGTATCATTAAGTTTCATGAAGTGAAGCTTGTAGTTATTCACACAGTGTTGTATCGTGAGTATTCATGAAGTTAAGCGCGTAGTTTCACAAACAATGTTGTATCGTTAGTTTTCGTGAAGATAATCATGTAGATTCTCAAACAGTTTGGTTGTTAGTTTTCATCAAGTTAAGCATGTATTTTCTCACAGAGTGTTGTATCGACAGTTTTCATGAAATTAAGCTTGTAGTTTCTCACACAGTGTTGCATCGTTTGTTTTGAAGTAGTTACTCAAGAAGAGTTTCCCACAGTTTTGTATCATTACTTTTTTGAAGTTAAGCGAGTAGTTTCACAAAAAGTGCTGTATCCTTAGTTTTCATGGAGTTAAGCAAGCAGATTCTCACACAGTGTTTTATCGTTAGTTTTCATGAAGTTAAGGTAGTAGTTTCTCACACAGTGTTGTATTGTTAGTTTTCATGAAGGTAAACAGTAGTTTCACAAACAGTGTTGTATCCTTAGTTTTCATGGAGTTAAGCAAGCAGATTCTCAAACAGTGTTGTATTGTTAGTTTTCATGAAGTTAAACAAGTAGTTTCACATACAGTGTTGTATCCTTAGTTTTCATGAAGTTATGCATGGAGTTTCTCACACAGTGTTGTATCATTTGTTTTCATGAAGTTAAGCACATAGGTGCACAAACAGTGTTTTATCGTTAGTTTTCATGGAGTTATGCTTGTAGTTTCTCACATAGTGTTGTATCGTTAGTTTTCATGATGTTAAGCACGTAGTTTCACACGCAATGTTGTTGTGTTAGTTTTCATGAAGATAAGCATGTAGATTCTCACACAGTGTTGTATCGATAGTTTTCATGAATTTAAGCTTGTAGTTTCTCACACAGTGTTGTATCGTTTGTTTTGACGTAGTTACTCAAGAAGAGTTTCCCACAGTTGTGTATCGTTTGTTTTCATGGAGTTAAGCAAGCAGATTCTCACACAGTGTTGTTTCATTAGTTTTCATGATGTTAGGCTTGTAGTGTGTCACACAGTGGTGTATCATGAGTTTTCATGAAGTTAAGCGTGCAGTTTTCAAACAATACTGTATTGTTATTTTTCATGAAGTTAAGCATGTAGATTCTCAAACAGTGTTGTATCGTTAGTTTTAATGAAGATAAGCTTCTAGATTCTCAAATAGTTTGGTATCGTTAGTTTACATCAAGTTAAACATGTATTTCTTTACACAGTGTTGTATCGTTAGTTTTCATGAGGTTAAGCGTGTAGTTTTCAAAAATGGTGTACCGTTAGTTTTCATGGAGTTAAGCAAACAGATTCTCACAAAGTGATGTCTCCTTAGTTTTCATGAAGACAAGCATGTAGATTTTCAAACAGTTTGGTATCGTTAGTTTTCATGAAGTTAAGCACCTAGGATCACAAACAGTGTTGTATCGTTAGTTTTCATGGAGTTAATCATGCAGGTTCTCACACAGTGTTGCATCATTAGTTTTCATCAAGATAAGCTTGTACTTTCTCACACAGTTTTGTATCGTTAGTTTTCATAGAGTTAAGCAAGCAGATTCTCACACAGTATTGTGTCATTAGTTTTCATGAAGTTAAGCTCGTAGTTTCTCACACAGTGTTGTATCGTTTGTTTTGAAGTAGTTACTCAAGAAGAGTTTCCCACAGTTTTGTATCATTATTTTTTATGAAGTTAAGCCAGTAGTTTCACAAAAAGTGTTGTATCGTTAGTTTTCATGGAGTTAAGCAAGCAGATTCTACACAGTGTTGTATCGTTAGTTTTCATGAAGTTAAGAAATTAGTTTCACAACCAGTGTTGTATCGTTTATTTTCATGAAATTAAGCATGTAGTTTCTCACACAGTGTTGTATCGTTAGCTTTGATGAAGGTAAGCAGGTAGTTTCACAACAATGTTGTATCATTAGTTTTCATGAAGAGAAGCTGTAGATTCTCAGTTTTGTATAGTTTGTTTTATCAAGTTAAGCATGTAGATTCTCACACAGTGTTGGATCGTTAGTTTTCATGAAAGTAAGCACGTAGTTTCAAAACAGTGTTGTTTCATTAGTTTTCAAGAAGTTAAGCATGTAGTTACTCACACAGTCTTGTATTGTCAGTTTTCATGAAAGTAACCACACAGTTTCAACAACAGTGTTGTATTGTTAGCTTCATGAAGTTAAGCAAGTTATTTCACAAAAAGTGTTGTATCGTTAATTTTCACGAAATTAAGCTTGTAGTTCCTCACACAGTGTTGTATCGTGAGAATTCATGAAGTTAAGCACGTAGTTTCACACGCAATGTTGTTGTGTTAGTTTTCATGAAGATAAGCATGTAGATTCTCACACAGTGTTGTATCGATAGTTTTCATGAATTTAAGCTTGTAGTTTCTCACACAGTGTTGTATCTTTGTTTTGACGTAGTTACTCAAGAAGAGTTTCCCACAGTTGTGTATCGTTTGTTTTCATGGAGTTAAGCAAGCAGATTCTCACACAGTGTTGTTTCATTAGTTTTCATGATGTTAGGCTTGTAGTGTGTCACACAGTGGTGTATCATGAGTTTTCATGAAGTTAAGCGTGCAGTTTTCAAACAATACTGTATTGTTATTTTTCATGAAGTTAAGCATGTAGATTCTCAAACAGTGTTGTATCGTTAGTTTTAATGAAGATAAGCTTCTAGATTCTCAAATAGTTTGGTATCGTTAGTTTACATCAAGTTAAACATGTATTTCTTTACACAGTGTTGTATCGTTAGTTTTCATGGAGTTATGCAAGCAGATTCTCACACAGTGTTGTATAGTCAGTTTTCATGATGTTAAGCAAGTAGTTTCACAACCAGTCGTGTATCGTTTATTTTCAAGAAATTAAGCATGTAGTTTCTCACACAGGTTTGTATCCTTAGTTTTTGTGAAGTTAAGTACGTAGTTTCACAAACAATGTTGTATCATTAGTTTTCATGAAGACAAGCATGCAGTTTCTCAAACAGTTTTCTATAGTTTGTTATCATCAAGTTAAGCATGGAGTTACTCACAGTGTTTTATCATTAGGTTTCATGAAAGTAAGCATGTACTTTCAAAGCAGTGTTGTTTCGTTAGTTTTCAAGAAATTAAGCATGTAGTTACTCACACAGTCTTGTATTGTTAGTTTTCATGAAAGTAAGCACACAGTTTCACAGTGTTGTATCTTTAGCATTCTAGAAATTAAGCAATTTGTTTCATAAACAGTGTTTTATCGTTAATTTTCATGAAGTTAAGGTAGTAGTTTCTCATACAGTGTTGTATTGTTAATTTTCATGAATGTAAACAAGTAGATTCAGAAAGAGTGTTGTATCCTTAGTTTTCATGAAGTTAAGCATGGAGTTTCTCACACAGTGTTGTATCGTTAGTTTTCATGAAGTTAAGCACGTAGGTTCACAAACAGTGTTTTATCGTTAGTTTTCATGGAGTTAAGCTTGTAGTTTCTCACACAGTGTTGTATTGTGACTTTTCATGAAGTTAGCACGTAGTTTCACAAACAATGTTGTTTCGTTTGTTTTCATGAAGATAAGCATGTAGATTCTCACACAGTGTTGTATCGATAGTTTTCATGAAGTTAAGCTTGTAGTTTCTCACACAGTGTTGTATCGTTTGTTTTGAAGTAGTTACACAAGAATATTTTCCTACAGTTTTGTATCGTTTGTATTCATGAAGTTAAGCAAGTAGTTTCACAAAAAGGGTTGTATCCTTAGTTTTCATGGAGTTATGCAAGCACATTCTCACACAGTGTTTCATCGTTAGCTTTCATGATGTTAAGCAAGGAGTTTCACAACCAGTGTTGTATCGTTTATTTTCATGAAATTAAGCATGTAGTTTCTCACACAGTTTTGTATCCTTAGTTTTTATGAAGTTAAGCAAGTAGTTTCACAAAAGGTGTTGTATTGTTAGTTTTCATGAAGATAAGCATGTAGATTTTCAAACAGTTTGGTATCATTAGTTTACATGAAGTTAAGCACATAGGTTCACAAACAGTATTGTATCGTTAGTTTTCATGAGGTTAAGTGTATAGTTTCACAAAAAATGTTGTACCGTTAGTTTTCATGGAGTTAAGCAAGCAGATTCTCACAAAGTATTGTATCGTTAGTTTTCATGAAGATAAGCATGTAGATTTTCACACAGTTTGGTATTGTTAATTTTCATGAAGTTAAGCACGTAGGTTCACAAACAGTGTTGTATCGTTAGTTTTCATGGAGTTAATCAAGCAGGGTCTCACACAGTGTTGCATCGTTAGTTTTCATGAAGATAAGCTTGTACTTTCTCAAAGAGTGTTGTATCGTCAGTTTTCATAGAGATAAGCAAGCAGATTTTCACACAGTATTGTGTCATTAGTTTCCATGAAGTTAAGCTCGTAGTTCCTCACACAGTATTGTAACATTTGTTTTGAAGTAGTTACTCAAGAAGAGTTTCCCACAGTTTTGTATCGTTATTTTCGATGAAGTTAAGCAAGTAGTTTCACAAAAAGTGTTGAATCGTTAGTTTTCATGGAGTTAAGCAAGCAGATTCTCACACAGTGTTTTATCGTTAGTTTTCATGATGTTAAGCAAGTAGTTTCACAGCCAGTGTTGTATCGTTTATTTTCATGAAATTAACCATGTAGTTTCTCACACAGTGTTGTATCGTTAGCTTTAATGAATGTAAGCACTTAGTTTCACAAACAATGCTGTATCATTAGGTTTCATGAAGAGAAGCTTATAGAGTCTCAGTTTTGTATAGTTTGTTTTCATCAAGTTAAGCATGGAGTTTCTCACACAGTGTTGGACCGTTAGTTTTCATGAAAGTAAGCACGTAGTTTCAAAAGAGTTTTGTTTTATTAGTTTTCAAGAAGTTAAGCATGTAGTTACTCACAAAGTCTTGAATTGTTATTTTTCATGAAAGTAAGCACACAGTTTCACAAACAGTGCTGTATCGTTAGATTTCATGTATTTAAGCAAGTTGTTTCACAAACAGTGTTGTATCATTAAGTTTCATGAAGTGAAGCTTGTAGTTATTCACACAGTGTTGTATCGTGAGTATTCATGAAGTTAAGCGCGTAGTTTCACAAACAATGTTGTATCGTTAGTTTTCGTGAAGATAATCATGTAGATTCTCAAACAGTTTGGTTGTTAGTTTTCATCAAGTTAAGCATGTATTTTCTCACAGAGTGTTGTATCGACAGTTTTCATGAAATTAAGCTTGTAGTTTCTCACACAGTGTTGCATCGTTTGTTTTGAAGTAGTTACTCAAGAAGAGTTTCCCACAGTTTTGTATCATTACTTTTTTGAAGTTAAGCGAGTAGTTTCACAAAAAGTGCTGTATCCTTAGTTTTCATGGAGTTAAGCAAGCAGATTCTCACACAGTGTTTTATCGTTAGTTTTCATGAAGTTAAGGTAGTAGTTTCTCACACAGTGTTGTATTGTTAGTTTTCATGAAGGTAAACAGTAGTTTCACAAACAGTGTTGTATCCTTAGTTTTCATGGAGTTAAGCAAGCAGATTCTCAAACAGTGTTGTATTGTTAGTTTTCATGAAGTTAAACAAGTAGTTTCACATACAGTGTTGTATCCTTAGTTTTCATGAAGTTATGCATGGAGTTTCTCACACAGTGTTGTATCATTTGTTTTCATGAAGTTAAGCACATAGGTGCACAAACAGTGTTTTATCGTTAGTTTTCATGGAGTTATGCTTGTAGTTTCTCACATAGTGTTGTATCGTTAGTTTTCATGATGTTAAGCACGTAGTTTCACACGCAATGTTGTTGTGTTAGTTTTCATGAAGATAAGCATGTAGATTCTCACACAGTGTTGTATCGATAGTTTTCATGAATTTAAGCTTGTAGTTTCTCACACAGTGTTGTATCGTTTGTTTTGACGTAGTTACTCAAGAAGAGTTTCCCACAGTTGTGTATCGTTTGTTTTCATGGAGTTAAGCAAGCAGATTCTCACACAGTGTTGTTTCATTAGTTTTCATGATGTTAGGCTTGTAGTGTGTCACACAGTGGTGTATCATGAGTTTTCATGAAGTTAAGCGTGCAGTTTTCAAACAATACTGTATTGTTATTTTTCATGAAGTTAAGCATGTAGATTCTCAAACAGTGTTGTATCGTTAGTTTTAATGAAGATAAGCTTCTAGATTCTCAAATAGTTTGGTATCGTTAGTTTACATCAAGTTAAACATGTATTTCTTTACACAGTGTTGTATCGTTAGTTTTCATGAGGTTAAGCGTGTAGTTTTCAAAAATGGTGTACCGTTAGTTTTCATGGAGTTAAGCAAACAGATTCTCACAAAGTGATGTCTCCTTAGTTTTCATGAAGACAAGCATGTAGATTTTCAAACAGTTTGGTATCGTTAGTTTTCATGAAGTTAAGCACCTAGGATCACAAACAGTGTTGTATCGTTAGTTTTCATGGAGTTAATCAAGCAGGTTCTCACACAGTGTTGCATCATTAGTTTTCATCAAGATAAGCTTGTACTTTCTCACACAGTTTTGTATCGTTAGTTTTCATAGAGTTAAGCAAGCAGATTCTCACACAGTATTGTGTCATTAGTTTTCATGAAGTTAAGCTCGTAGTTTCTCACACAGTGTTGTATCGTTTGTTTTGAAGTAGTTACTCAAGAAGAGTTTCCCACAGTTTTGTATCATTATTTTTTATGAAGTTAAGCCAGTAGTTTCACAAAAAGTGTTGTATCGTTAGTTTTCATGGAGTTAAGCAAGCAGATTCTACACAGTGTTGTATCGTTAGTTTTCATGAAGTTAAGAAATTAGTTTCACAACCAGTGTTGTATCGTTTATTTTCATGAAATTAAGCATGTAGTTTCTCACACAGTGTTGTATCGTTAGCTTTGATGAAGGTAAGCAGGTAGTTTCACAACAATGTTGTATCATTAGTTTTCATGAAGAGAAGCTGTAGATTCTCAGTTTTGTATAGTTTGTTTTATCAAGTTAAGCATGTAGATTCTCACACAGTGTTGGATCGTTAGTTTTCATGAAAGTAAGCACGTAGTTTCAAAACAGTGTTGTTTCATTAGTTTTCAAGAAGTTAAGCATGTAGTTACTCACACAGTCTTGTATTGTCAGTTTTCATGAAAGTAACCACACAGTTTCAACAACAGTGTTGTATTGTTAGCTTCATGAAGTTAAGCAAGTTATTTCACAAAAAGTGTTGTATCGTTAATTTTCACGAAATTAAGCTTGTAGTTCCTCACACAGTGTTGTATCGTGAGAATTCATGAAGTTAAGCACGTAGTTTCACACGCAATGTTGTTGTGTTAGTTTTCATGAAGATAAGCATGTAGATTCTCACACAGTGTTGTATCGATAGTTTTCATGAATTTAAGCTTGTAGTTTCTCACACAGTGTTGTATCTTTGTTTTGACGTAGTTACTCAAGAAGAGTTTCCCACAGTTGTGTATCGTTTGTTTTCATGGAGTTAAGCAAGCAGATTCTCACACAGTGTTGTTTCATTAGTTTTCATGATGTTAGGCTTGTAGTGTGTCACACAGTGGTGTATCATGAGTTTTCATGAAGTTAAGCGTGCAGTTTTCAAACAATACTGTATTGTTATTTTTCATGAAGTTAAGCATGTAGATTCTCAAACAGTGTTGTATCGTTAGTTTTAATGAAGATAAGCTTCTAGATTCTCAAATAGTTTGGTATCGTTAGTTTACATCAAGTTAAACATGTATTTCTTTACACAGTGTTGTATCGTTAGTTTTCATGGAGTTATGCAAGCAGATTCTCACACAGTGTTGTATAGTCAGTTTTCATGATGTTAAGCAAGTAGTTTCACAACCAGTCGTGTATCGTTTATTTTCAAGAAATTAAGCATGTAGTTTCTCACACAGGTTTGTATCCTTAGTTTTTGTGAAGTTAAGTACGTAGTTTCACAAACAATGTTGTATCATTAGTTTTCATGAAGACAAGCATGCAGTTTCTCAAACAGTTTTCTATAGTTTGTTATCATCAAGTTAAGCATGGAGTTACTCACAGTGTTTTATCATTAGGTTTCATGAAAGTAAGCATGTACTTTCAAAGCAGTGTTGTTTCGTTAGTTTTCAAGAAATTAAGCATGTAGTTACTCACACAGTCTTGTATTGTTAGTTTTCATGAAAGTAAGCACACAGTTTCACAGTGTTGTATCTTTAGCATTCTAGAAATTAAGCAATTTGTTTCATAAACAGTGTTTTATCGTTAATTTTCATGAAGTTAAGGTAGTAGTTTCTCATACAGTGTTGTATTGTTAATTTTCATGAATGTAAACAAGTAGATTCAGAAAGAGTGTTGTATCCTTAGTTTTCATGAAGTTAAGCATGGAGTTTCTCACACAGTGTTGTATCGTTGGTTTTCATGAAGTTAAGCACGTAGGTTCACAAACAGTGTTTTATCGTTAGTTTTCATGGAGTTAAGCTTGTAGTTTCTCACACAGTGTTGTATTGTGACTTTTCATGAAGTTAGCACGTAGTTTCACAAACAATGTTGTTTCGTTTGTTTTCATGAAGATAAGCATGTAGATTCTCACACAGTGTTGTATCGATAGTTTTCATGAAGTTAAGCTTGTAGTTTCTCACACAGTGTTGTATCGTTTGTTTTGAAGTAGTTACACAAGAATATTTTCCTACAGTTTTGTATCGTTTGTATTCATGAAGTTAAGCAAGTAGTTTCACAAAAAGGGTTGTATCCTTAGTTTTCATGGAGTTATGCAAGCACATTCTCACACAGTGTTTCATCGTTAGCTTTCATGATGTTAAGCAAGGAGTTTCACAACCAGTGTTGTATCGTTTATTTTCATGAAATTAAGCATGTAGTTTCTCACACAGTTTTGTATCCTTAGTTTTTATGAAGTTAAGCAAGTAGTTTCACAAAAGGTGTTGTATTGTTAGTTTTCATGAAGATAAGCATGTAGATTTTCAAACAGTTTGGTATCATTAGTTTACATGAAGTTAAGCACATAGGTTCACAAACAGTATTGTATCGTTAGTTTTCATGAGGTTAAGTGTATAGTTTCACAAAAAATGTTGTACCGTTAGTTTTCATGGAGTTAAGCAAGCAGATTCTCACAAAGTATTGTATCGTTAGTTTTCATGAAGATAAGCATGTAGATTTTCACACAGTTTGGTATTGTTAATTTTCATGAAGTTAAGCACGTAGGTTCACAAACAGTGTTGTATCGTTAGTTTTCATGGAGTTAATCAAGCAGGGTCTCACACAGTGTTGCATCGTTAGTTTTCATGAAGATAAGCTTGTACTTTCTCACAGAGTGTTGTATCGTCAGTTTTCATAGAGATAAGCAAGCAGATTTTCACACAGTATTGTGTCATTAGTTTCCATGAAGTTAAGCTCGTAGTTCCTCACACAGTATTGTAACATTTGTTTTGAAGTAGTTACTCAAGAAGAGTTTCCCACAGTTTTGTATCGTTATTTTCGATGAAGTTAAGCAAGTAGTTTCACAAAAAGTGTTGAATCGTTAGTTTTCATGGAGTTAAGCAAGCAGATTCTCACACAGTGTTTTATCGTTAGTTTTCATGATGTTAAGCAAGTAGTTTCACAGCCAGTGTTGTATCGTTTATTTTCATGAAATTAAGCATGTAGTTTCTCACACAGTGTTGTATCGTTAGCTTTAATGAATGTAAGCACTTAGTTTCACAAACAATGCTGTATCATTAGGTTTCATGAAGAGAAGCTTATAGATTCTCAGTTTTGTATAGTTTGTTTTCATCAAGTTAAGCATGGAGTTTCTCACACAGTGTTGGACCGTTAGTTTTCATGAAAGTAAGCACGTAGTTTCAAAAGAGTTTTGTTTTATTAGTTTTCAAGAAGTTAAGCATGTAGTTACTCACAAAGTCTTGAATTGTTATTTTTCATGAAAGTAAGCACACAGTTTCACAAACAGTGCTGTATCGTTAGATTTCATGTATTTAAGCAAGTTGTTTCACAAACAGTGTTGTATCATTAAGTTTCATGAAGTGAAGCTTGTAGTTATTCACACAGTGTTGTATCGTGAGTATTCATGAAGTTAAGCGCGTAGTTTCACAAACAATGTTGTATCGTTAGTTTTCGTGAAGATAATCATGTAGATTCTCAAACAGTTTGGTTGTTAGCTTTCATCAAGTTAAGCATGTAGTTTCTCACAGAGTGTTGTATCGACAGTTTTCATGAAATTAAGCTTGTAGTTTCTCACACAGTGTTGCATCGTTTGTTTTGAAGTAGTTACTCAAGAAGAGTTTCCCACAGTTTTGTATCATTACTTTTTTGAAGTTAAGCGAGTAGTTTCACAAAAAGTGCTGTATCCTTAGTTTTCATGGAGTTAAGCAAGCAGATTCTCACACAGTGTTTTATCGTTAGTTTTCATGAAGTTAAGGTAGTAGTTTCTCACACAGTGTTGTATTGTTAGTTTTCATGAAGGTAAACAGTAGTTTCACAAACAGTGTTGTATCCTTAGTTTTCATGGAGTTAAGCAAGCAGATTCTCAAACAGTGTTGTATTGTTAGTTTTCATGAAGTTAAACAAGTAGTTTCACATACAGTGTTGTATCCTTAGTTTTCATGAAGTTATGCATGGAGTTTCTCACACAGTGTTGTATCATTTGTTTTCATGAAGTTAAGCACATAGGTGCACAAACAGTGTTTTATCGTTAGTTTTCATGGAGTTATGCTTGTAGTTTCTCACATAGTGTTGTATCGTTAGTTTTCATGATGTTAAGCACGTAGTTTCACACGCAATGTTGTTGTGTTAGTTTTCATGAAGATAAGCATGTAGATTCTCACACAGTGTTGTATCGATAGTTTTCATGAATTTAAGCTTGTAGTTTCTCACACAGTGTTGTATCGTTTGTTTTGACGTAGTTACTCAAAAAGAGTTTCCCACAGTTGTGTATCGTTTGTTTTCATGGAGTTAAGCAAGCAGATTCTCACACAGTGTTGTTTCATTAGTTTTCATGATGTTAGGCTTGTAGTGTGTCACACAGTGGTGTATCATGAGTTTTCATGAAGTTAAGCGTGCAGTTTTCAAACAATACTGTATTGTTATTTTTCATGAAGTTAAGCATGTAGATTCTCAAACAGTGTTGTATCGTTAGTTTTAATGAAGATAAGCTTCTAGATTCTCAAATAGTTTGGTATCGTTAGTTTACATCAAGTTAAACATGTATTTCTTTACACAGTGTTGTATCGTTAGTTTTCATGAGGTTAAGCGTGTAGTTTTCAAAAATGGTGTACCGTTAGTTTTCATGGAGTTAAGCAAACAGATTCTCACAAAGTGATGTCTCCTTAGTTTTCATGAAGACAAGCATGTAGATTTTCAAACAGTTTGGTATCGTTAGTTTTCATGAAGTTAAGCACCTAGGATCACAAACAGTGTTGTATCGTTAGTTTTCATGGAGTTAATCAAGCAGGTTCTCACACAGTGTTGCATCATTAGTTTTCATCAAGATAAGCTTGTACTTTCTCACACAGTTTTGTATCGTTAGTTTTCATAGAGTTAAGCAAGCAGATTCTCACACAGTATTGTGTCATTAGTTTTCATGAAGTTAAGCTCGTAGTTTCTCACACAGTGTTGTATCGTTTGTTTTGAAGTAGTTACTCAAGAAGAGTTTCCCACAGTTTTGTATCGTTATTTTTTATGAAGTTAAGCCAGTAGTTTCACAAAAAGTGTTGTATCGTTAGTTTTCATGGAGTTAAGCAAGCAGATTCTACACAGTGTTGTATCGTTAGTTTTCATGAAGTTAAGAAATTAGTTTCACAACCAGTGTTGTATCGTTTATTTTCATGAAATTAAGCATGTAGTTTCTCACACAGTGTTGTATCGTTAGCTTTGATGAAGGTAAGCAGGTAGTTTCACAAACAATGTTGTATCATTAGTTTTCATGAAGAGAAGCTGTAGATTCTCAGTTTTGTATAGTTTGTTTTATCAAGTTAAGCATGTAGATTCTCACACAGTGTTGGATCGTTAGTTTTCATGAAAGTAAGCACGTAGTTTCAAAACAGTGTTGTTTCATTAGTTTTCAAGAAGTTAAGCATGTAGTTACTCACACAGTCTTGTATTGTCAGTTTTCATGAAAGTAACCACACAGTTTCAAAAACAGTGTTGTATTGTTAGCTTCATGAAGTTAAGCAAGTTATTTCACAAAAAGTGTTGTATCGTTAATTTTCACGAAATTAAGCTTGTAGTTCCTCACACAGTGTTGTATCGTGAGAATTCATGAAGTTAAGCACGTAGTTTCACACGCAATGTTGTTGTGTTAGTTTTCATGAAGATAAGCATGTAGATTCTCACACAGTGTTGTATCGATAGTTTTCATGAATTTAAGCTTGTAGTTTCTCACACAGTGTTGTATCGTTTGTTTTGACGTAGTTACTCAAGAAGAGTTTCCCACAGTTGTGTATCGTTTGTTTTCATGGAGTTAAGCAAGCAGATTCTCACACAGTGTTGTTTCATTAGTTTTCATGATGTTAGGCTTGTAGTGTGTCACACAGTGGTGTATCATGAGTTTTCATGAAGTTAAGCGTGCAGTTTTCAAACAATACTGTATTGTTATTTTTCATGAAGTTAAGCATGTAGATTCTCAAACAGTGTTGTATCGTTAGTTTTAATGAAGATAAGCTTCTAGATTCTCAAATAGTTTGGTATCGTTAGTTTACATCAAGTTAAACATGTATTTCTTTACACAGTGTTGTATCGTTAGTTTTCAGGAGGTTAAGCGTGTAGTTTTCAAAAATGGTGTACCGTTAGTTTTCATGGAGTTAAGCAAACAGATTCTCACAAAGTGATGTCTCCTTAGTTTTCATGAAGACAAGCATGTAGATTTTCAAACAGTTTGGTATCGTTAGTTTTCATGAAGTTAAGCACCTAGGATCACAAACAGTGTTGTATCGTTAGTTTTCATGGAGTTAATCAAGCAGGTTCTCACACAGTGTTGCATCATTAGTTTTCATCAAGATAAGCTTGTACTTTCTCACACAGTTTTGTATCGTTAGTTTTCATAGAGTTAAGCAAGCAGATTCTCACACAGTATTGTGTCATTAGTTTTCATGAAGTTAAGCTCGTAGTTTCTCACACAGTGTTGTATCGTTTGTTTTGAAGTAGTTACTCAAGAAGAGTTTCCCACAGTTTTGTATCGTTATTTTTTATGAAGTTAAGCCAGTAGTTTCACAAAAAGTGTTGTATCGTTAGTTTTCATGGAGTTAAGCAAGCAGATTCTACACAGTGTTGTATCGTTAGTTTTCATGAAGTTAAGAAATAAGTTTCACAACCAGTGTTGTATCGTTTATTTTCATGAAATTAAGCATGTAGTTTCTCACACAGTGTTGTATCGTTAGCTTTGATGAAGGTAAGCAGGTAGTTTCACAACAATGTTGTATCATTAGTTTTCATGAAGAGAAGCTGTAGATTCTCAGTTTTGTATAGTTTGTTTTATCAAGTTAAGCATGTAGATTCTCACACAGTGTTGGATCGTTAGTTTTCATGAAAGTAAGCACGTAGTTTCAAAACAGTGTTGTTTCATTAGTTTTCAAGAAGTTAAGCATGTAGTTACTCACACAGTCTTGTATTGTCAGTTTTCATGAAAGTAACCACACAGTTTCAACAACAGTGTTGTATTGTTAGCTTCATGAAGTTAAGCAAGTTATTTCACAAAAAGTGTTGTATCGTTAATTTTCACGAAATTAAGCTTGTAGTTCCTCACACAGTGTTGTATCGTGAGAATTCATGAAGTTAAGCACGTAGTTTCACAAACAATGTTGTATCGATAGTTTTCATGAAAATAATCATGTAGATTCTCAAACAGTTTGGTTGTTAGTTTTCATCAAGTTAAGCATGTAGTTTCTCACAGAGTGTTGTATCGATAGTTTTCATGAAGTTAAGGTAGTAGTTTCTCACACAGGGTTGTATTCTTAGGTTTCATGAAGGTAAACATGTAGTTTCACAAACAGTGTTGTATCCTTAGTTTTCTTGAATTTATGCATGGAGTTTCTCACACAGTGTTGTATCGTTAGTTTTCATGAAGTTAAGCACATAGGTTCACAAACAGTGTTTTATCGTTAGTTTTCATGGAGTTATGTTTGTAGTTTCTCTCATAGTGTTGTATCGTTAGTTTTCATGATGTTAAGCACGTAGTTTCACAAGCAATGTTGTTTCGTTAGTTTTCATGAAGATAAGCATGTACACAGTGTTGTATCGATAGTTTTCATGAAGTTAAGCTTGTAATTTCTCACACAGTGTTGTATCGTTTGTTTTGAAGTAGTTACTCAAGAAGAGTTTCCCACAGTTTGTATCGTTTGTTTTCATGAAGTTAAGCAAGTAGTTTCACAAAATGTGTTGTATCGTTAGTTTTCATGGAGTTAAGCAAGCAGATTCTCACACAGTGTTATGTCATTAGTTTTCATGATGTTAG
This sequence comes from Mesocricetus auratus, assembly GCF_017639785.1. Taxonomy (NCBI): domain Eukaryota; kingdom Metazoa; phylum Chordata; class Mammalia; order Rodentia; family Cricetidae; genus Mesocricetus; species Mesocricetus auratus. Next base: position 87,110,771 of record NW_024429193.1, on the reverse strand, counting down.
TCTTGTAGTGTCTCACATAGTGGTGTATCATGAATTTTCATGAAGATAAGCGTGCAGGTTTCAAACAATATTTTATCGTTAGTTTTCATGAAGTTAAGCATTTAGATTTTCAAACAGTGTTGTATCATTGGTTTTCATGAGGTAAAGAGCATATTTTCACAAACAATGTTTTACCGTTAGTTTTCATGCAGTAAAGCAAGCAGATTCTCACACGGTGTTGTATCGTTAGTTTTCATGAAGATAAGCATGTAGATTCTAAACAGGTTGGTATCTTTAGTTTTCATCAAGTTATGCATGTAGTTTCTCACACAGTGTTGTATCATTAGTTTTCATGACGTTAAGCACGTAGTTTCACAAATAAAGTTGTATTGTTAGTTTTCATGAAGATATGCATGTAGATTCTCAAACAGTTTGGTTTAGTTAGTTTTCATCATGTTAGGCATGTAGTTTCTCACACAGTGTTGTATTGTTAGTATTCATGAAGGTAAACAAGTAGTTTCACAAACAGTGTTGTATTGTTTGTTTTCATGAAGTTAAGCATGTAGTTTCTCACACAGTGTTGTATCGTTAGCTTTAATGAAGGTAAGCAGGTAGTTTCACAAACAATGTTGTATCATTAGTTTTCATGAAGAGAAGCTGTAGATTCTCAGTTTTGTATAGTTTGTTTTTTTCAAGTTAAGCATGTAGTTTCTCACACAGTGTTGGATCGTTAGTTTTCATGAAAGTAAGCACGTAGTTTCAAAACAGTGTTGTTTCATTAGTTTTCAAGAAGTTAAGCATGTAGTTACTCACACAGTCTTGTATTGTCAGTTTTCATGAAAGTAAGCACACAGTTTCAACAACAGTGTTGTATTGTTAGCTTCATTAAGTTATTTCACAAAAAGTGTTGTATCGTTAATTTTCACGAAATTAAGCTTGTAGTTCCTCACACAGTGTTGTATCGTGAGAATTCATGAAGTTAAGCACGTAGTTTCACAAACAATGTTGTATCGATAGTTTTCATGAAAATAATCATTTAGATTCTCAAACAGTTGGTTGTTAGTTTTCATCAAGTTAAGCATGTAGTTTCTCACACAGTGTTGTATCATTAGTTTTCATGACGTTAAGCACGTAGTTTCACAAATAAAGTTGTATCGTTAGTTTTCATGAAGATATGCATGTAGATTCTCAAACAGTTTGGTTTAGTTAGTTTTCATCATGTTAGGCATGTAGTTTCTCACACAGTGTTGGATCGTTAGTTTTCATGAAATTAAGCAGGTAGTTTCAAAACAGTGTTGTTTCGTTAGTTTTCAAGAAGTTAATCATGTAGTTACTCACACAGTGTTGTATTGTTTGTTTTCATGAAGATATGCATGTAGATTTTCAAACAGTATCATTAGTTTTCATGGAGTTAACAACCTAGTTTCACAAAAGTATTGTATCATTAGTTTTCATGAGGTTAAGCGCTTAGTTTTTCAAAAATGTTGTACCGTAAGTTTTCATGGAGTTGGGCAAGCAGATTCTCACAAAGTGATGTATCGTTAGTTTTCATGAAGACAAGCATGAAGATTTTCAAACAGTTTGATATCGTTAGTTTTCATGAAGTTAAGCACATAGGTTCAGAAACAGTATTGTATCGTTAGTTTTCATGAGGTTAAGTGCATAGTTTCACAAAAAATGTTGAACCGTTAGTTTTCATGGAGTTAAGCAAGCAGATTCTCACAAAGTATTATATCGTTTGTTTTCATGAAGATAAGCATGTAGATTTTCACACAGTTTGGTATAATTAGTTTTCATGAAGGTAAGCACGTAGTTTCACAAACAGTTTTGTATCATTAGTTTTCATGGAGTTAACAACGTAGTTTCACAAAGAGTATTGTATCGTTAGTTTTCATGAGGTTAAGCGCGTAGTTTTTCAAAAATGTTGTACCATTAGTTTTCATGGAGTTAAGCAAGCATATTCTCACAAAGTGATGTATCATTAGTTTTCATGAAGATAAGCATGTAGATTTTCAAACAATTTCGTATCGTTAGTTTTCATGAAGTTAAGCACGTAGGTTCACAAACAGTGTTGTATTGTTAGTTTTCATGGAGTTAATCAAGCAGGTTCTCACACAGTGTTGCATCGTTAGTTTTCATGAAGATAAGCTTGTACTTTCTCACGCAGTGTTGTATCTTTAGTTTTCTTAGAGTTAAGCAAGCAGATTCTCACACAGTATTGTGCCATTAGTTTTCATGAAGTTAAGCTCGTAGTTTCTCACACAGTATTGTATCGTTTGTTTTGAAGTAGTTACCCAGGAAGAGTTTCCCACAGTTTTGTATCGTTATTTTCTATAAAGTTAAGCAAGTAGTTTCACAAAAAGTGTTGTATCGTTAGTTTTCATGGAGTTAAGCAATCAGATTCTCACACAGTGTTGTATCGTTAGGTTTCATGATGTTAAGCAAGTAGTTTCACAACCAGTGTTGTATCGTTTATTTTCATGAAATTAAGCATGTAGTTTCTCACACAGTGTTGTATTGTTAGCTTTAATGAATGTAAGCACGTAGTTTCACAAACAATGTTGTATCATTAATTTTCATGAAGGGAAGCTTGTAGATTCTCAGACAGTTTTGTATACTTTGTTTTCATCAAGTTAAACATGTAGTTTCTCACACAGTGTTGGATCGTTAGTTTTTATGAAAGTAAGCACCTAGTTTCAAAACAGTGTTGTTTTATTAGTTTTCAAGAAGTTAAGCATGTAGTTACTCACACAGTGTTGTATTGTTAGTTTTCATGAAAGTAAGCACACAGTTTCACAAACAGTGTTGTATTGTTACCATTCATGAAGTTAAGCAAGTTGTTTCACAAACAGTGTTACCGTTAATTTTCATGAAGATAAGCTTGTAGTTATTCACAAAGTGTTGTATCGTGAGTACTCATGAAGCTAAGCGTGTAGTTTCACAAAAAATGTTGTATCATTAGTTTTCATGAAGATAATCATTTAGATTCTCAAACAGTTTGGTTTTTAGTTTTCATCAAGTTAAGTATGTAGTTTCTCACTGAGTGTTGTATCGATAGTTTTCATGAAGTTAAGCTCGTAGTTTCTCACACAGTGTTGTATCGTTTGTTTTGAAGTAGTTAATCAAGAGAAGTTTCCCACAGTTTTGTATCGTTATTTTTTATGAAGTTAAGCGAGTAGTTTCACATAAAGTGTTGTATCGTTATTTTCATGGAGTTAAGCAAGCAGATTCTCAAACAGTGTTGTGTCATTAGTTTTCATGATGTTAGGCTTGTAGTCTGTCACACAGTGGTGTATCATGAGTTTTCATGAAGTTATGCATGGAGTTTCTCACACAGTGTTGTATCGTTAGTTTTCATGAAGTTAAGCACATAGGTTCAAAAACAGTGTTTTATCGTTAGTTTTTATGGAGTTATGCTTGTGGTTTCTCACATAGTGTTGTATCATTAGTTTTCATGATGTTAAGCACATAGTTTCACAAGCAATGTTGTGTCGTTAGTTTTCATGAAGATAAGCATGTAGATTCTCACACAGTGTTGTATCCATAGTTTTCATGAAGTTAAGCTTGTAGTTTCTCACACAGTGTTGTATCGTTTGTTTTGAAGTAGTTACTCAAGAAGAGTTTCCCACAGTTTTATATCGTTTGATTTCATGAAGTTAAGCAAGTAGTTTCACAAAAAGTGTTGTACCGTTAGTTTTCATGGAGTTAAGCAAGCAGATTCTCACACAGTGTTGTGTCATTAGTTTTCATGATGTTAGGCTTGTAGTCTGTCACACAGTGGTGTATCATGAGTTTTCATGAAGTTAAGCGTGCAGTTTTCAACCAATATTGTATCGTTAGTTTTCATGAAGTTAAGCATGTAGATTGTCAAACAGTGTTGTATCATTAGTTTTCATGAGTTTAACTGCGTAGTTTCACAAACAATGTTGTATCATTAGTTTAAATGAAGATAAGCTTTTAGATTCTCAAACAGTTTGGTATCGTTAGTTTACATCAAGTTAAACATGTAGTTTCTCACACAGTGTTGTATCGTTAGTTTTCATGAGGTTAAGCGTGTAGTTTTTCAAAAATGCTGTACCGTTAGTTTTCATGGAGTTAAGCAAGCAGATTCTCACAAAGTGATGTATGGTTAGTTTTCATGAAGACAAGCATGTAGATTCTCAAACAGTTTGGTATCGTTAGTTTTCATGAAGTTAAGCATCTAGGTTCACAGTGTTGTATCGTTAGTTTTCATGGAGTTAATCAAGCAGGTTCTCACACAGTGTTGCATCGTTAGTTTTCATGAAGATAAGCTTGTACTTTCTCACACAGTTTTGTATCGTCAGTTTTCATAGAGTTAAGCAAGCAGATTCTCACACAGTATTGTGTCATTAGTTTTCATGAAGTTAAGCTCGTTGTTTCTCACACAGTGTTGTATCGTTTGTTTTGAAGTAGTGACTCAAGAAGAGTTTCCCACAGTTTTGTATCGTTATTTTTTATGAAGTTAAGCGAGTAGTTTCACAAAAAGTGTTGTATCTTTAGTTTTCATGAAGTTAAGCAAGCAGATTCTCACACAGTGTTGTATCGTTAGTTTTCATGATGTTAAGCAAGTAGTTTCACAACCAGTGTTGTATCGTTTGTTTTCATGAAATTAAGCATGTAGTTTCTCACACAGTGTTGTATCGTTAGCTTTAATGAAGGTAAGCAGGTAGTTTCACAAACAATGATGTATCATTAGTTTTCATGAAGAGAAGCTGTAGATTCTCAGTTTTGTATAGTTTGTTTTTTCAAGTTAAGCATGTAGTTTCTCACACAGTGTTGGATCGTTAGTTTTCATGAAAGTAAGCACGTAGTTTCAAAACAGGGTGTTTCATTAGTTTTCAAGAAGTTAAGCATGTAGTTACTCACACAGTCTTGTATTGTCAGTTTTCATGAAAGTAAGCACACAGTTTCAAAAACAGTGTTGTATTGTTAGCTTCATAAAGATAAGCAAGTTATTTCACAAACAGTGTTGTATCATTAATTTTCACGAAATTAAGCTTGTAGTTCCTCACATAGTGTTGTATCGTGAGAATTCATGAAGTTAAGCACGTAGTTTCACAAAAAATGTTGTATCATTAGTTTTCATGAAAATAATCATGTAGATTCTCAAACAGTTTGGTTGTTAGTTTTCATCAAGTTAAGCATGTAGTTTCACAGAGAGTGTTGTATCGATAGTTTTCATGAAGTTAAGGTAGTAGTTTCTCACACAGGGTTGTATTCTTAGTTTTCATGAAGGTAAACAAGTAGTTTCACAAACAGTATTGTATCCTTAGTTTTCTTGAATTTATGCATGGAGTTTCTCACACAGTGTTGTATCGTTAGTTTTCATGAAGTTAAGCACATAGGTTCACAAACAGTGTTTTATCGTTAGTTTTCATGGAGTTAGGCTTGTAGTTTCTCACATAGTGTTGTATCGTTAGTTTTCATGATGTTAAGCACGTAGTTTCACAATCAATGTTGTTTTGTTAGTTTTCATGAAGATAAGCATGTAGATTCTCACACAGTTTTGTATCGATAGTTTTCCTGAATTTAAGCTTGTAGTTTCTCACACAGTGTTGTATCATTTGTTTTGAAGTAGTTACTCAAGAAGAGTTTCCCACAGTTTTGTATCGTTTTTTTGCATAAAGTTAAACAAGTAGTTTCACAAAAAGTGTTGTATCGTTAGTTTTCATGGAGTTAAGCAAGCAGATTCTCACACAGTGTTATGTCATTAGTTTTCATGATGTTAGGCTTGTAGTGTCTCACATAGGGGTGTATCATGAATTTTCATGAAGATAAGCGTGCAGGTTTCAAACAATATTGTATCGTTAGTTTTCATGAAGTTAAGCATTTAGATTTTCAAACAGTGTTGTATCGTTGGTTTTCATGAGGTAACGAGCATATTTTCACAAACAATGTTTTACCGCTAGTTTTCATGGAGTAAAGCAAGCAGATTCTCACACAGTGTTGTATCGTTAGTTTTCATGAAGGGAAGCATGTAGATTCACAAACAGGTTGGTATCTTTAGTTTTCATCAAGTTATGCATGTAGTTTCTCACACAGTGTTGTATCGTTAGTTTTCATGACGTTAAGCAGGTTGTTTCACAAATAAAGTTGTATCGTTAGTTTTCATGAAGATATGCATGTAGATTCTCAAACAGTTTGGTATAGTTGGTTTTCATCATGTTAGGCATGTAGTTTCTCACACAGTGTTTGATCGTTAATTTTCATGAAATTAAGCAGGTAGTTTCAAAACAGTGTTGTTTCGTTAGTTTTAGAAGTTAATCATATAGTTACTCACACAGTGTTGTATTGTTAGTTTTCATGAAGATAAGCATGTAGATTTTCAAACAGTTTGGTATCGTTAGTTTTCATGAAGTTAAGCATATATGTTCACAAACTGTATTGTATCGTTAGTTTTCATGAGGTTAAGTGCATAGTTTCACAAAAAATATTGAACCGTTAGTTTTCATGGAGTTAAGCAAGCAGATTCTCACAAAGTATTGTATCATTAGTTTTCATGAAGATAAGCATGTAGATTTTCACACAGTTTGGTTCGTTAGTTTTCATGAAGGTAAGCACGTAGGTTCACAAACAGTGTTGTATCATTAGTTTTCATGGAGTTAACAACGTAGTTTCACAAACAGTATTGTATCGTTAGTTTTCATGAGGTTAATCGCGTAGTTTTTGAAAAATGTGTACCGTTAGTTTTCATGGAGTTAAGCAAGCAGATTCTCACAAAGTGATGTATTGTTAGTTTTCATGAAGACAAGCAGGTAGATTTTCAAACAGTTTGGTATCGTTAGTTTTCATGAAGTTAAGCACCTAGGTTCACAAACAGTGTTGTATCATTAGTTTTCATGGAGTTAATGAAGCTGGTTCTCACACAGTGTTGCATCATTAGTTTTCATGAAGATAAGCTGTACTTTCTCACACAGTGTTGTATCGTTAGTTTCCATAGAGTTAAGCAAGCAGATTCTCACACAGTATTGTGTCATTAGTTTTCATGAAATTAAGCTCGTAATTTCTCACACAGTGTTGCATCGTTTGTTTTGAAGTAGTTACTCAGGAAGAGTTTCCCACAATTTTGTATCGTTATTTTTTATGAAGTTAACGAGTAGTTTCACAAAAAGTGTTGTATCGTTAGTTTTCATGGAGTTAAGCAAGCAGATTCTCACACAGTGTTGTGTCATTAGTTTTCATGATGTTAGGCTTGTAGTGTCTCACACAGTGGTGTATCATGAGTTTTCATAAAGTTAAGCGCGTAGTTTTCAAACAATATTGTATCGTTAGTTTTCATGAAGTTAAGCATGTAGATTCTCAAACAGTGTTGTATCGTTAGTTTACATGAGTTTAACTGCGTCGTATGTAGTTTCTCACACAGTGTTGTATCATTAGTTTTCATGAGGTTAAGAGCGTATTTTCACAAACAATGTTTTACCGTTAGTTTTCATGGAGTTAAGCAAGCAGATTCTCACACAGTGTTGTATCGTTAGTTTTCATGAAGATAAGCATGTAGATTCTCAAACAGGTTGGTATAGTTAGTTTTCATCATGTTAGGCATGTAGTTTCTCACACAGTGTTGGATCGTTAGTTTTCATGAAGGTAAGCAGGTAGTTTCAAAACAGTGTTGTTTCGATACTTTTCAAGAAGATAATCATGTAGTTACTCACACAGTGTTGTATTGTTAATTTTCATGAAGATAAGCATGTAGATTTTCAAACAGTATGGTGTCATTAGTTTTAGGAAGTTAAGCATGTAGGTTCACAAACAGTGTTGTATCGTTAGTTTTCATGGAGTTAAGCAAGCAGATTCTCACAAAGTGATGTATCATTAGTTTTCATGAAGACAAGCATGTAGATTTTCAAACAGTTTGGTATCGTTAGTTTTCATGAAGTAAAGCACGTAGGTTCACAAACAGTGTTGTATCGTTTGTTTTCATGGAGTTAAGCAAGCAGATTCTCACACAGTGTTGTTTCATTAGTTTTCATGAAGTTAAGCTTGTAGTTTCTCACACAGTGTTGTATCGTTATTTTTCATGGAGTTAAGCAACCAGATTCTCACACAGTGTTGTATCAATAGTTTTCATGAAGTTAAGCTTGTAGTTTCTCACACAGTGTTGTATCGTGAGTTCTCATGAAGGTAAGTGTGTAGTTTCACAAACAATGTTGTATCATTAGTTTTCATGGAGTTAACAACGAAGATTCTCAAACAGTTTGGTTGTTAGTTTTCATCAAGTTAACCATGTAGTTTCTCACAGAGTGTTGTATCGATAGTTTTCATGAAGATAAGGTAGTAGTTTCTCACACAGTGTTGTATTGTTAGTTTTCATGAAGGTAAACAAGTAGTTTCACAAACAGTGTTGTATCGTTTGTTTTCATGAAGTTAAGCATGGAGTTTCACAAACAGTGTTGTATCATTAGTTTTCATGAAGTTAAGCACGTAGTTTCACAAATAAAGTTGTATCGTTTGTTTTCATGAAGATATGCATGTAGATTCTCAAACAGTTTGGTATAGGTAGTTTTCATCATGTCAGGCATGTAGTTTCTCACAGAGTGTTGTATCGATAGTTTTCATGAAGTTAACATAGTAGTTTCTCAAAGAGTGTTGTATTGTTAGATTTCATGAAGGTAAACAAGTAGTTTCACAAACAGTGTTGTATCGTTAGTTTTCATGAAGTTAAGCACGTAGGTTCACAAACAGTGTTTTATCCTTAGTTTTCATGGAGTTAAGCTTGCATTTTCTCACATAGTGTTGTATCATTAGTTTTCATGATGTTAAGTAAATAGTTTCAAAAACAATGTTGTTTCGTAAGTTTTCATGAAGATAAGCATGTAGATTCTCAAACAATTTTGTATAGTTTGTTTTCATCAAGTTAAGCATGTAGTTTCTCATACAGTGTTGTATTGTTAGTTTTCATGAAGATAAGTATGTAGATTTTCAAACAGTTTGGTATCGTTAGCATTCATGAAGTTAAGAAAGTTGTTTCACAAACAGTGTTGTATCATTAATTTTCATGAAATTAAGCTTGTAGTTCCTCACACAGTGTTGTATCAAGAGTATTCATGAAGTTAAGCGCGTAGTTTCGCAAACAATGTTTATCATTAGTTTTCATGAAGATAATCATGTAGATTCTCAAACAGTTTGTTTGTTAGTTTTCATAAAGTTAAGCATGTCGTTTCTCACAGAGTGTTGTATCGATAGTTTTCATGAAGTTAAGGTAGTAGTTTCTCACACAGTGTTGTATTGTTAGTTTTCATGAAGGTAAACAAGTAGTTTCACAAACAGTGTTGTATCGTTAGTTTTCATGAAGTTAAGCATGGAGTTTCTCAAACAGTGTTGTATCGTTAGTTTTCATGAAGTTAAGCAAGTAGTTTCACAACAGAAACAGATTTTTACCTTTAGTTTCTTTGACGTTAAGCACGTGGTTTCTCACACAGTGTTGTATCGTTTGTTATGAAATAGTTACCTATGAATATTTTCACACAGTTTTGTGTCATTAGTTTCAGGAAATTAAGGAAGTAGTTTCACAGTGGTGTATCGTTAGTTTTCATGGAGTTAAGCAAGCAGATTCTCACACAGTGTTGTATCCTTAGTTTTCATAAAGTTAAGCAAGTAGTTTCACAACCAGTGTTGTATTGTGAGTTTTCATGGAGTTAAGATCATAGTTTCACAAACAATGTTGTATCGTTAGTTTTCATGAAGTTAAGCAAGTAGTTTCACAACCAGTGTTGTATCATGAGTTTTCAGGAAGTTATGCATGTAGTTTTTCACACAGTGTTGTATCGTTTGTTTTCATGAAGTTAAGCACATATTTTCATGAACAATGTTGTATCATTACTTTCATGAAAGTAAGCACGTAGTTTCACAAATAGTATTGTATCGTTAGTTTTCATGAAGTTACTCACGTAATTTCTCATACAGTGTTGTATCTTTGGTTTTGAAGTATTTACCCAAGAAGATTTTCACGCAGTTTTGTATCGTTACTTTTTGGGAAGTTAAGCAAGTAGTTTCACAACTAGTGTTGTAACGTTTGTTTTCATGAAGTTTAGTAAGTAGTTTCACAACAAGGGTTGTATCGTTGGTTTTCGTGAAGAAACCATCCTGAGTGAGGTAACCCAGTCACAAAAAAGAGAAACATGGCATGTACTCTCTCATATATGGATTTTAGACATAGATCTCGGGAGTGCCAGCCTACAATCCTATGGCCAGAGAGTCTGGGAAACAGAAAATTCATTTAGTGGCTGATCGAAGAAGAGGCAGACTCCCTTGGTTAAGTACTGAGCTGAACTCAAGAAAGCCAGTAACAGAGAGGGAGGACTGATGATCAAAGGGATTAAGACTGGGCTGGTCTAATCCCCAGAAACAGCTGACCAGACAAAGGTTAACTCTTAAATCCCAGGCATTAGCCTGGGAAGCCAGCATGGGACTAATCAAGACCCCCTGAATCTGGGTGTCAGTGAAGAGGCCTAGGGATTCTATTGAGCCTTGGGCAGCAGATCAGTACCCATCCCAAGTATACACACGGACTTTGGACTCCAATAGAACAATGTGAGGTGCACTCTCACCCTGAACTCTTGGGAAAGGGTCTAGGCCCTGCCCTATATGAAATGACACACTATGGACACCCCCATGGAGGGCCTCACCCTCCCTAGAGAAATGAGGGGATAACGGGGGGGGAGGGCACGGGAGGAAGGGAGGGAATGGGAGAGGGACCTGGAACTTACTTGTGAAGCAACCTTGATTCTTATCTAAATTTACACTGGAAAATAAAATTTAAAAAAAAAGAAAGTAGTTACACAAACAGTGTTGTATCGTTAGTTTTCATGGAGTTAAGCGCGTAGTTTCACAAACCATGTTGTATCGTTAGTTCATGAACATATGCATGTAGAGTCTCAAAAATTTTGGTATCGTTAGTTTTCATCAAGTTATACATGTCGTTTCTCAAACACTACTGTATCGATAGTTTTCTTGAAGTTAAGCAAGCCGATTCTCAAACAGTGTTGTATCGGTAGTTTTCATGAAGTTAAGAAAGTAGTTACACAAACAATGTTGTATCGTTAGTTTTCATGGAGTTAAGCACGTAGTTTCACAAACAATGTTGTATCGTTAGTTTTCATGAACATAAGTACGTAGAGTCTCAAAACAGTTTGGTATCATTAGTTTTCATCAAGCTAAGCATGCTGTTTCTCAAACAATATTGTACGATAGTTGTCATGAAGTTAAGCAAGCAGATTCTCAAACAGTGTTGTATCGTTAGTTTTCATGAAGTTTAGCTTGTAGTTTCTCACACAGTGTTGTATTGTGAATTTTCATGGAGTTAAGCGCATAGTTTCACAAACAATGTTGTATCGTTAGTTTTCATGAACATAAGCATGTAGAGTCTCAAAGTGTTTGGTATCGTTAGTTTTCATCAAGTTAAGCAAGTTGTTTCTCAAACACTATAGTATCGATAGCTTTCATGAAGTTAAGCAAGTAGTTTCACAACCAGTGTTATATCGTTAGTTTTCATGAAGTTAAGCAAGTAATTACACAAACAGTGTTGTATCATTAGATTTCATGGAGTTAAGCGCGTAGTTTCACAAACAATGTTGTATCGTTACTTTTCATGAACATAAGCATGTAGAGTCTCAAAAAGGTTGGTATCGTTAGTTTTCATCAACTTAAGCATGTTGTTTCTCAAACAGAATTGTTTCGATAGTTTTCATGAAGATAAGCAAGCAGTTTCACAACCAGTGTTGTATCGTTAGTTTTCATGAAGTTTAGCTTGTAGTTTCTCACACAGTGTTGTATCGTTAGTTTTCATGAAATTAAGCATGTAGTTTCTCACATAGTGTTGTATCGGTAGTTTTCATGAAGTTAAGCAAGTAGTTACACAAACAGTGTTGTATCGTTAGTTTTCATGGAGTTAAGCAAGTAGTTACACAAACAGTGTTGTATCATTAGTTTTCACGGAGTTAAGCGCGTAGTTTCACAAACAGTGTTGTATCGTTAGTATTCATGAAATTAAGCATGTAGTTTCTCACACAGTGTTGTATCGTTAGTTTTCATGAAATTAAGCATGTAGTTTCTCACACAGTGTTGTATCAGTAGTGTTCATGAAGTTAAGCAAGTGGTTACACAAACAGTGTTGTATCGTTAGTTTTCATGGAGTTCAGCACTTAGTTTCACAAAAATGTTGTATCGTTAGTTTTCATGAACATAAGCATGTAGAGTCTCAAACAGTTTGGTATCGTTGGTTTTCATCAAGTTAAGCATGTTGTTTCTCAAACAGTATTGTATCGATAGTTTTCATGAAGATAAGCAAGCAGTTTAACAACCAGTGTTATATCGTTAGTTTTCATGAAGTTTAGTTTGTAGTTTCTCACACAGTATTGTATCGTTAGTTTTCATGAAATTAATTATGTAGATTCTCACACAGTGTTGTATCGATAGTTTTCATGAAGTTAAGCAGTAGTTACACAAACAGTGTTGTATCGTTAGTTTTCATGGAGTTAAGCAAGTAGTTACACAAACAGTGTTGTATCGTTAGTTTTCATGGAGTTAAGCGCGTAGTTACACAAACAGTGTTGTATAGTTAGTTTTCATGAAGTTAAGCAAGTGGTTACACAAACAGTGTTGTATCATTAGTTTTCATGGAGTTAAGCACGTAGTTACACAAACAGTGTTGTATCGTGAGTTTTCATGGAGTTAAGCAAGTAGTTACACAAACAGTGTTGTATCATTAGTTTTCACGGAGTTAAGCACGTAGTTACACAAACAGTGTTGTATCGTTAGTATTCATCAAATTAAGCATTTAGTTTCTCACACAGTGTTGTATCGTTAGTTTTCATGAAATTAAGCATGTAGGTTCTCACACAGTGTTGTATCAGTAGTATTCATGAAGTTAAGCAAGTGGTTACACAAACTGTTCTATCGTTAGTTTTCATAGAGTTAAGTACGTAGTTTCACAAAAATGTTGTATCGTTAGTTTTCATGAACCTACGCATGTAAAGTCTCAAAAAGTTTGCTATCGTTTGTTTTCATCAGGATAAGCATGTTGTTTCTCAAAAAGTATTGTATCGATAGTTTTCATGAAGTTAAGCAAGCAGTTTCACAACCAGTGTTATATCGTTAGTTTTCATCAAGTTAAGCATGTTGTTTCTCAAACAGTATTGTATCGATAGTTTTCATGAAGTTAAGCAAGCAGATTCTCAAAAAGTGTTGAATCATTAGTTTTCATGAAGTTTAGCTTGCAGTTTCTCACACAGTGTTGTATCGTTAGTTTTCATGAAATTAATTATGTAGATTCTCACACAGTGTTGTATCGGTAGTTTTCATGAAGTTAAGCATGTAGTTTCTCACACAGTGTTGTATCAGTAGTGTTCATGAAGTTAAGCAAGTGGTTACACAAACAGTGTTGTATCGTTAGTTTTCATGGAGTTCAGCACTTAGTTTCACAAAAATGTTGTATCGTTAGTTTTCATGAACATAAGCATGTAGAGTCTCAAACAGTTTGGTATCGTTGGTTTTCATCAAGTTAAGCATGTTGTTTCTCAAACAGTATTGTATCGATAGTTTTCATGAAGATAAGCAAGCAGTTTAACAACCAGTGTTATATCGTTAGTTTTCATGAAGTTTAGATTGTAGTTTCTCACACAGTATTGTATCGTTAGTTTTCATGAAATTAATTATGTAGATTCTCACACAGTGTTGTATCGATAATTTTCATGAAGTTAAGCAGTAGTTACACAAACAGTGTTGTATCGTTAGTTTTCATGGAGTTAAGCAAGTAGTTACACAAACAGTGTTGTATCGTTAGTTTTCATGGAGTTAAGCGCGTAGTTACACAAACAGTGTTGTATAGTTAGTTTTCATGAAGTTAAGCAAGTGGTTACACAAACAGTGTTGTATCATTAGTTTTCATGGAGTTAAGCACGTAGTTACACAAACAGTGTTGTATCGTGAGTTTTCATGGAGTTAAGCAAGTAGTTACACAAACAGTGTTGTATCATTAGTTTTCACGGAGTTAAGCGCGTAGTTACACAAACAGTGTTGTTTCGTTAGTATTCATCAAATTAAGCATTTAGTTTCTCACACAGTGTTGTATCATTAGTTTTCATGAAATTAAGCATGTAGGTTCTCACACAGTGTTGTATCAGTAGTATTCATGAAGTTAAGCAAGTGGTTACACAAACTGTTCTATCGTTAGTTTTCATAGAGTTAAGTACGTAGTTTCACAAAAATGTTGTATCGTTAGTTTTCATGAACCTACGCATGTAAAGTCTCAAAAAGTTTGCTATCGTTTGTTTTCATCAGGATAAGCATGTTGTTTCTCAAAAAGTATTGTATCGATAGTTTTCATGAAGTTAAGCATGCAGTTTCACAACCAGTGTTATATCGTTAGTTTTCATCAAGTTAAGCATGTTGTTTCTCAAACAGTATTGTATCGATAGTTTTCATGAAGTTAAGCAAGCAGATTCTCAAAAAGTGTTGAATCATTAGTTTTCATGAAGTTTAGCTTGCAGTTTCTCACACAGTGTTGTATCGTTAGTTTTCATGAAATTAATTATGTAGATTCTCACACAGTGTTGTATCGGTAGTTTTATTGAAGTTAAGCAGTAGTTACACAAACAGTGTTGTATCGTTAGTTTTCATGGAGTTAAGCAAGTAGTTACACAAACAGTGTTGTATCGTTAGTTTTCATGGAGTTAAGCGCGTAGTTACACAAACAGTGTTGTATAGTTAGTTTTCATGAAGTTAAGCAAGTGGTTACACAAACAGTGTTGTATCATTAGATTTCATGGAGTTAAGCGCGTAGTTTCACAAACAATGTTGTATCGTTAGTTTTCATGAACATAAGCACGTAGAGTCTCAAACAGTTTGGTATCATTAGTTTTCATCAAGTTAAGCATGTTGTTTCTCAAACAGTATTGTATCGATAGTTTTCATGAAGATAAGCAAGCAGTTTAACTACCAGTGTTATATCGCTGGTTTTCATTAAAATAAGCATGTAGGTTCTCACACAGTGTTGTATCGTTAGTTTTCATGAAGTTAAGCAAGTAGTTACACAAACCGTGTTGTATCCTTAGTTTTCATGGAGTTAAGCACGTAGTTTCACAAAAATGTTGTATCGTTAGTTTTCATGAACATAAGCATTTAGAGTCTCAAACAGTTTGGTATCGTTAGTTTTCATCAAGTGATACATGTTGTTTCTCAAACACTGTTGTATCGATAGTTTTCAAAAAGTTAAGCAAGCAGATTCTCAAACAGTGTTGTATCGTTAGTTTTCATGAAGTTTAGCTTGTATTTTCCCACACAGTGTTGTTTTTTGAATTTTCATGATGTTAAGCGCATACTTTCATAAAACAATGTTGTATCGTTACTTTTCATGAACATAAGCATGTAGAGTCTCAAAAAGGTTGGTATCGTTAGTTTTCATCAACTTAAGCATGTTGTTTCTCAAACAGAATTGTTTCGATAGTTTTCATGAAGATAAGCAAGCAGTTTTACAACCAGTGTTGTATCGTTAGTTTTCATGAAGTTTAGCTTGTAGTTTCTCACACAGTGTTGTATCGGTAGTTTTCATGAAGTTAAGCAAGTAGTTACACAAACAGTGTTGTATCGTTAGTTTTCATGGAGTTAAGCAAGTAGTTACACAAACAGTGTTGTATCATTAGTTTTCACGGAGTTAAGAGCGTAGTTTCACAAACAGTGTTGTATCGTTAGTATTCATGAAATTAAGCATGTAGTTTCTCACACAGTGTTGTATCGTTAGTTTTCATGAAATTAAGCATGTAGTTTCTCACACAGTGTTGTATCAGTAGTGTTCATGAAGTTAAGCAAGTGATTACACAAACAGTGTTGTATCGTTAGTTTTCATGGAGTTCAGCGCTTAGTTTCACAAAAATGTTTTATCGTTAGTTTTCATGAACATAAGCATGTAGAGTCTCAAACAGTTTGGTATCGTTGGTTTTCATCAAGTTAAGCATGTTGTTTCTCAAACAGTATTGTATCGATAGTTTTCATGAAGATAAGCAAGCAGTTTAACAACCAGTGTTATATCGTTAGTTTTCATGAAGTTTAGTTTGTAGTTTCACACACAGTATTGTATCGTTAGTTTTCATGAAATTAATTATGTAGATTCTCACACAGTGTTGTATCGATAGTTTTCATGAAGTTAAGCAGTAGTTACACAAACAGTGTTGTATCGTTAGTTTTCATGGAGTTAAGCAAGTAGTTACACAAACAGTGTTGTATCGTTAGTTTTCATGGAGTTAAGCGCGTAGTTACACAAACAGTGTTGTATAGTTAGTTTTCATGAAGTTAAGCAAGTGGTTACACAAACAGTGTTGTATCATTAGTTTTCATGGAGTTAAGCGCGTAGTTACACAAACAGTGTTGTATCGTGAGTTTTCATGGAGTTAAGCAAGTAGTTACACAAACAGTGTTGTATCATTAGTTTTCACGGAGTTAAGCGCGTAGTTACACAAACAGTGTTGTATCGTTAGTATTCATCAAATTAAGCATTTAGTTTCTCACACAGTGTTGTATCGTTAGTTTTCATGAAATTAAGCATGTAGGTTCTCACACAGTGTTGTATCAGTAGTATTCATGAAGTTAAGCAAGTGGTTACACAAACTGTTCTATCGTTAGTTTTCATAGAGTTAAGTACGTAGTTTCACAAAAATGTTGTATCGTTAGTTTTCATGAACCTACGCATGTAAAGTCTCAAAAAGTTTGCTATCGTTTGTTTTCATCAGGATAAGCATGTTGTTTCTCAAAAAGTATTGTATCGATAGTTTTCATGAAGTTAAGCAAGCAGTTTCACAACCAGTGTTATATCGTTAGTTTTCATCAAGTTAAGCATGTTGTTTCTCAAACAGTATTGTATCGATAGTTTTCATGAAGTTAAGCAAGCAGATTCTCAAAAAGTGTTGAATCATTAGTTTTCATGAAGTTTAGCTTGCAGTTTCTCACACAGTGTTGTATCGTTAGTTTTCATGAAATTAATTATGTAGATTCTCACACAGTGTTGTATCGGTAGTTTTATTGAAGTTAAGCAGTAGTTACACAAACAGTGTTGTATCGTTAGTTTTCATGGAGTTAAGCAAGTAGTTACACAAACAGTGTTGTATCGTTAGTTTTCATGGAGTTAAGCGCGTAGTTACACAAACAGTGTTGTATAGTTAGTTTTCATGAAGTTAAGCAAGTGGTTACACAAACAGTGTTGTATCATTAGATTTCATGGAGTTAAGCGCGTAGTTTCACAAACAATGTTGTATCGTTAGTTTTCATGAACATAAGCACGTAGAGTCTCAAACAGTTTGGTATCATTAGTTTTCATCAAGTTAAGCATGTTGTTTCTCAAACAGTATTGTATCGATAGTTTTCATGAAGATAAGCAAGCAGTTTAACAACCAGTGTTATATCGCTGGTTTTCATTAAAATAAGCATGTAGGTTCTCACACAGTGTTGTATCGTTAGTTTTCATGAAGTTAAGCAAGTAGTTACACAAACCGTGTTGTATCCTTAGTTTTCATGGAGTTAAGCACGTAGTTTCACAAAAATGTTGTATCGTTAGTTTTCATGAACATAAGCATTTAGAGTCTCAAACAGTTTGGTATCGTTAGTTTTCATCAAGTGATACATGTTGTTTCTCAAACACTGTTGTATCGATAGTTTTCAAAAAGTTAAGCAAGCAGATTCTCAAACAGTGTTGTATCGTTAGTTTTCATGAAGTTTAGCTTGTATTTTCCCACACAGTGTTGTTTTTTGAATTTTCATGATGTTAAGCGCATACTTTCATAAAACAATGTTGTATCGTTACTTTTCATGAACATAAGCATGTAGAGTCTCAAAAAGGTTGGTATCGTTAGTTTTCATCAACTTAAGCATGTTGTTTCTCAAACAGAATTGTTTCGATAGTTTTCATGAAGATAAGCAAGCAGTTTCACAACCAGTGTTGTATCGTTAGTTTCCATGAAGTTTAGCTTGTAGTTTCTCACACAGTGTTGTATCGTTAGTTTTCATGAAATTAAGCATGTAGTTTCTCACATAGTGTTGTATCGGTAGTTTTCATGAAGTTAAGCAAGTAGTTACACAAACAGTGTTGTATCGTTAGTTTTCATGGAGTTAAGCAAGTAGTTACACAAACAGTGTTGTATCATTAGTTTTCACGGAGTTAAGCGCTTAGTTTCACAAACAGTGTTGTATCGTTAGTATTCATGAAATTAAGCATGTAGTTTCTCACACAGTGTTGTATCGTTAGTTTTCATGAAATTAAGCATGTAGTTTCTCACACAGTGTTGTATCAGTAGTGTTCATGAAGTTAAGCAAGTGGTTACACAAACAGTGTTGTATCGTTAGTTTTCATGGAGTTCAGCACTTAGTTTCACAAAAATGTTGTATCGTTAGTTTTCATGAACATAAGCATGTAGAGTCTCAAACAGTTTGGTATCGTTGGTTTTCATCAAGTTAAGCATGTTGTTTCTCAAACAGTATTGTATCGATAGTTTTCATGAAGATAAGCAAGCAGTTTAACAACCAGTGTTATATCGTTAGTTTTCATGAAGTTTAGCTTGTAGTTTCTCACACAGTATTGTATCATTAGTTTTCATGAAATTAATTATGTAGATTCTCACACAGTGTTGTATCGGTAGTTTTCATGAAGTTAAGCAGTAGTTACACAAACAGTGTTGTATCGTTAGTTTTCATGGAGTTAAGCGCGTAGTTACACAAACAGTGTTGTATAGTTAGTTTTCATGAAGTTAAGCAAGTGGTTACACAAACATTGTTGTATCATTAGTTTTCATGGAGTTAAGCGCGTAGTTACACAAACAGTGTTGTATCGTAAGTTTTCATGGAGTTAAGCAAGTAGTTACACAAACAGTGTTGTATCATTAGTTTTCACGGAGTTAAGCGCGTAGTTACACAAACAGTGTTGTATCGTTAGTATTCATCAAATTAAGCATTTAGTTTCTCACACAGTGTTGTATCGTTAGTTTTCATGAAATTAAGCATGTAGGTTCTCACACAGTGTTGTATCAGTAGTATTCATGAAGTTAAGCAAGTGGTTACACAAACTGTTCTATCGTTAGTTTTCATAGAGTTAAGTACGTAGTTTCACAAAAATGTTGTATCGTTAGTTTTCATGAACCTAAGCATGTAAAGTCTCAAAAAGTTTGCTATCGTTTGTTTTCATCAGGATAAGCATGTTGTTTCTCAAAAAGTATTGTATCGATAGTTTTCATGAAGTTAAGCAAGCAGTTTCACAACCAGTGTTATATCGTTAGTTTTCATCAAGTTAAGCATGTTGTTTCTCAAACAGTATTGTATTGATAGTTTTTATGAAGTTAAGGAAGCAGATTCTCAAAAAGTGTTGAATCATTAGTTTTCATGGAGTTTAGCTTGCAGTTTCTCACACAGTGTTGTATTGTGAATTTTCATGGAGTTAAGCGCGTAGTTTCACAAACAATGTTGTATCGTTAGATTTCATGAACATAAGCATGTAGAGTCTCAAACAGTTTGGGATCTTTAGTTTTCATCAAGTTAAGCATGTTGTTTCTCAATCACAATTGTGTCGATAGTTTTCATGAAGTTATGCAAGTAGTATCACAACCAGTGTTACATCGTTAGTTTTCATGAAGTTAAGCAAGTAGTTACACAAACAGTGTTGTATCATTAGATGTCATTGAGTTAAGCCCATAGTTTCACAAACAATATTGTATCCTTAGTTTTCATGAACATAATCATGTAGAGTCTCAAACAGTTTGGTATCGTTAGTTTTCTTCAAATTAAGCATGTTGTTTCTCAAACAGTATTGTATCGATAGTTTTCATGAACTAAAGTAAGCAGATTCTCAAACAGTGTTATATCGTTAGTTTTCATGAAGTTTAGCTTGTAGTTTCTTACACAGTGTTGTATTTTGAATTTTCATGGTGTTAAGCGCGTAGTTTCACAAACAATGTTGTATCCTTAGTTTTCATGAACAATAGCATGTAAAGTCTCAAACAGTTTGGTATCATTAGTTTTCATCAAGTTATGCATGTTGTTTCTGAAACAGTATTGTATCGATAGTTTTCATGAAGTTAAGCAAGTAGTTTCACAACCAGTGTTATATCATTAGTTTTCATGAAATTAAGCATGTAGTTTCTCACACAGTGTTGTATCGTTAGTTTTCATGAAGATAAGCAAGTTGTTTCACAAACAGTGTTGTATCATTAGTTTTCATTGATTTAAGCACATAGATTCACAAAAATGTTGTATCGTCAGTTTTCATGAACATAAGCATGTAGAGTCAAACAGTTGGGTATCATTAGTTTTCACCAAGTTAAGCATGTTGTTTCTCAAAGAGTATTGTATCGATAGTTTTCATGAAGTTAAGCAAGCAGATTCTCAAACAGTGTTGTATCGTTAGTTTTCATGAATTTTAGGTTGTAGTTTCTGACACAGTGTTGTATTTTGAATTTTCATGGAGTTAAGCACATAGTATAACAAACAATGTTGTATCGTTACTTTTCATGAACATAAGCATGTAGAGTCTCAAACAGTTTGGTATTGTTAGTTTTCATCAAGTTATACATGTTGTTTCTCAAACACTATTGTATCGTTAGTTTTCATGAAGTCAAGCAAGCTGATTCTCAAACAGTGTTGTATCGTTAGTTTTCATGAAGTTTGGCAAGGCAATTCTCAAACAGTGTTGTATCGTTATTTTTCATGAAGTTTAGTTTGTAGTTTCTCACACAGTGTTGTATCGTTAGTTTTCTTTAAATTAAGCATGTAGTTTCTCACAGTGTTGTATTTTTAGTTTTCATGGAGTTATGCATGTAGATACACAAACAGTGTTGGATCATTAATTTTCCTGGAGTTAAGCGCGAAGATTCACAAACAATGTTGTATTGTTAGTTTTCATGAACATAAGCATGTAGAGTCTCAAACAGTTTGGTATCCTTAGTTTTCATCAAGTTAATATGTTGTTTCTCAAACAGCATTGTATTGATAGTTTTCATGAAGTTAGGAAAGTAGTTTCACAACCAGTGTTTTATCGTTAGTTTTATGAAGTTAAGCAAGTAGTTACACAAACAGTGTTGTATGATTAGTTTTCATGGAGTTAAGCGCGTAGTTTCACAAACAATGTTGCATCATTAGTTTTCATGAACATAAGCATGTAAAGTCTCAAACAGGTTGGTATCGTTAGTTTTTATGAATTTATACATGCTGTTTCTCAAAAACTCTTGTAATGATAGTTTTCATGAAGTTAAGCAAGGCGATTCTCAAACAGTGTGGTAATGTTAGTTTTCATGAAGTTTAGCTTATAGTTTCTCACACAGTGTTGTATCGTTAGTTTTCATGAAATTAAGCATGTAGTTTCTCACACAGTGTTGTATCTTTAGTTTTCAGGGAGTTAAGCAAGTAGTTACACAAACAGTGTTGTATCATTAGTTTTCATGGATTTAAGCGCGAAGATTCACAAACAATGTTGTATTGTTAGTTTTGATGATCATAAGCATGTATAGTCTCAAACAGTTTGGTATCGTTAGTTTTCATCAAGTTAAGCATGTTGTTTCTCAAACAGTATTGTATCGACAGTTTTCATGAAGTTAAGCATGCAGATTCTCAAACAGTGTTGTATCGTTAGTTTTCATGAATATTAGCTTGTAGTTTCTCACACAGCGTTGTATTGTGAATATTCATGGAGTTAAGCCCGTTGTTTCACATATAATGTTGTATCGTTATTTTTCATGAACATAAGCATGTAGAGTCTCAAACAGTTTGGTATCGTGAGTTTTCATCAAGTTAAGCATGTTGTTTCTCGAACACTATTGTATCGATAGTTTTCATGAAGTTAAGCAAGTAGTTTCACAAACAATGTTGTATCGTTAGTTTTCATGAACATAAGCATGTAGAGTCTCAAACACTTTGGTATCGTTAGTTTTCATCAAGTTAAGCATGTTGTTTCTCAAACAGTATTGTATCGATAGTTTTCATGAAGTTAAGCAAGGCGATTCTCAAACAGTGTTGTATCATTAGTTTTCATGAAGTTTAGCTTGTAGTTTCTCACACAGTTTTGTATCGTTAGTTTTCATGAAATTAAGCATGCAGTTTCTCACACAGTGTTGTATTTTTAGTTTTCATGGAGTCAAGCAAATAGTTACACAAACAGTGTTTTATCATTGGTTTTCATGGAGTTAAGCGCGAAGATTCACAAACAATGTTGTATTGTCAGTTTTCATGAACGTAAGCATGTAGAGTCTCAAACAGTTTGGTATCGTTAGTTTTCATCAAGTTAAGCATGTTGTTTCTCAAAGAGTATTGTATCGATAGTTTTCATGAAGTTAACCAAGCAGATTCTCAAACAGTGTTGTATCGTTAGTTTTCATGAATTTAAGGTTGTAGTTTCTCACACAGTGTTGTATTGTGAATTTTCATGGAGGTAAGCACATAGTTTAACAAACAATGTTGTATCGTTACTTTTCATGAACATAAGCATGTAGAGTCTCAAACAGTTTGGTATTGTTAGTTTTCATCAAGTTATACATGTTGTTTCTCAAAAACTCTTGTAATGATAGTTTTCATGAAGTTAAGCAAGGCGATTCTCAAACAGTGTGGTAACGTTAGTTTTCATGAAATTAAGCATGTAGTTTCTCACACAGTGTTGTGTCGGTAGTTTTCTTGAAGTTAAGCAAGTAGTTACACAAACAATGCTGTATCGTTAGTTTTCATGGAGTTAAGCAAGTAGTTACACAAACAGTGTTGTATCATTAGTTTTCACGGAGTTAAGCGCGTAGTTTCACAAACAGTGTTGTATCGTTAGTATTCATGAAATTAAGCATGTAGTTTCTCACACAGTGTTGTATCGTTAGTTTTCATGAAATTAAGCATGTAGTTTCTCACACAGTGTTGTATCAGTAGTGTTCATGAAGTTAAGCAAGTGGTTACACAAACAGTGTTGTATCGTTAGTTTTCATGGAGTTCAGCACTTAGTTTCACAAAAATGTTGTATCGTTAGTTTTCATGAACATAAGCATGTAGAGTCTCAAACAGTTTGGTATCGTTGGTTTTCATCAAGTTAAGCATGTTGTTTCTCAAACAGTATTGTATCGATAGTTTTCATGAAGATAAGCAAGCAGTTTAACAACCAGTGTTATATCGTTAGTTTTCATGAAGTTTAGTTTGTAGTTTCTCACACAGTATTGTATCGTTAGTTTTCATGAAATTAATTATGTAGATTCTCACACAGTGTTGTATCGATAGTTTTCATGAAGTTAAGCAGTAGTTACACAAACAGTGTTGTATCGTTAGTTTTCATGGAGTTAAGCAAGTAGTTACACAAACAGTGTTGTATCGTTAGTTTTCATGGAGTTAAGCGCGTAGTTACACAAACAGTGTTGTATAGTTAGTTTTCATGAAGTTAAGCAAGTGGTTACTCAAACAGTGTTGTATCATTAGTTTTCATGGAGTTAAGCACGTAGTTACACAAACAGTGTTGTATCGTGAGTTTTCATGGAGTTAAGCAAGTAGTTACACAAACAGTGTTGTATCATTAGTTTTCACGGAGTTAAGCACGTAGTTACACAAACAGTGTTGTATCGTTAGTATTCATCAAATTAAGCATTTAGTTTCTCACACAGTGTTGTATCATTAGTTTTCATGAAATTAAGCATGTAGGTTCTCACACAGTGTTGTATCAGTAGTATTCATGAAGTTAAGCAAGTGGTTACACAAACTGTTCTATCGTTAGTTTTCATAGAGTTAAGTACGTAGTTTCACAAAAATGTTGTATCGTTAGTTTTCATGAACCTACGCATGTAAAGTCTCAAAAAGTTTGCTATCGTTTGTTTTCATCAGGATAAGCATGTTGTTTCTCAAAAAGTATTGTATCGATAGTTTTCATGAAGTTAAGCAAGCAGTTTCACAACCAGTGTTATATCGTTAGTTTTCATCAAGTTAAGCATGTTGTTTCTCAAACAGTATTGTATCGATAGTTTTCATGAAGTTAAGCAAGCAGATTCTCAAAAAGTGTTGAATCATTAGTTTTCATGAAGTTTAGCTTGCAGTTTCTCACACAGTGTTGTATCGTTAGTTTTCATGAAATTAATTATGTAGATTCTCACACAGTGTTGTATCGGTAGTTTTCATGAAGTTAAGCATGTAGTTTCTCACACAGTGTTGTATCAGTAGTGTTCATGAAGTTAAGCAAGTGGTTACACAAACAGTGTTGTATCGTTAGTTTTCATGGAGTTCAGCACTTAGTTTCACAAAAATGTTGTATCGTTAGTTTTCATGAACATAAGCATGTAGAGTCTCAAACAGTTTGGTATCGTTGGTTTTCATCAAGTTAAGCATGTTGTTTCTCAAACAGTATTGTATCGATAGTTTTCATGAAGATAAGCAAGCAGTTTAACAACCAGTGTTATATCGTTAGTTTTCATGAAGTTTAGATTGTAGTTTCTCACACAGTATTGTATCGTTAGTTTTCATGAAATTAATTATGTAGATTCTCACACAGTGTTGTATCGATAATTTTCATGAAGTTAAGCAGTAGTTACACAAACAGTGTTGTATCGTTAGTTTTCATGGAGTTAAGCAAGTAGTTACACAAACAGTGTTGTATCGTTAGTTTTCATGGAGTTAAGCGCGTAGTTACACAAACAGTGTTGTATAGTTAGTTTTCATGAAGTTAAGCAAGTGGTTACACAAACAGTGTTGTATCATTAGTTTTCATGGAGTTAAGCACGTAGTTACACAAACAGTGTTGTATCGTGAGTTTTCATGGAGTTAAGCAAGTAGTTACACAAACAGTGTTGTATCATTAGTTTTCACGGAGTTAAGCGCGTAGTTACACAAACAGTGTTGTTTCGTTAGTATTCATCAAATTAAGCATTTAGTTTCTCACACAGTGTTGTATCATTAGTTTTCATGAAATTAAGCATGTAGGTTCTCACACAGTGTTGTATCAGTAGTATTCATGAAGTTAAGCAAGTGGTTACACAAACTGTTCTATCGTTAGTTTTCATAGAGTTAAGTACGTAGTTTCACAAAAATGTTGTATCGTTAGTTTTCATGAACCTACGCATGTAAAGTCTCAAAAAGTTTGCTATCGTTTGTTTTCATCAGGATAAGCATGTTGTTTCTCAAAAAGTATTGTATCGATAGTTTTCATGAAGTTAAGCATGCAGTTTCACAACCAGTGTTATATCGTTAGTTTTCATCAAGTTAAGCATGTTGTTTCTCAAACAGTATTGTATCGATAGTTTTCATGAAGTTAAGCAAGCAGATTCTCAAAAAGTGTTGAATCATTAGTTTTCATGAAGTTTAGCTTGCAGTTTCTCACACAGTGTTGTATCGTTAGTTTTCATGAAATTAATTATGTAGATTCTCACACAGTGTTGTATCGGTAGTTTTATTGAAGTTAAGCAGTAGTTACACAAACAGTGTTGTATCGTTAGTTTTCATGGAGTTAAGCAAGTAGTTACACAAACAGTGTTGTATCGTTAGTTTTCATGGAGTTAAGCGCGTAGTTACACAAACAGTGTTGTATAGTTAGTTTTCATGAAGTTAAGCAAGTGGTTACACAAACAGTGTTGTATCATTAGATTTCATGGAGTTAAGCGCGTAGTTTCACAAACAATGTTGTATCGTTAGTTTTCATGAACATAAGCACGTAGAGTCTCAAACAGTTTGGTATCATTAGTTTTCATCAAGTTAAGCATGTTGTTTCTCAAACAGTATTGTATCGATAGTTTTCATGAAGATAAGCAAGCAGTTTAACTACCAGTGTTATATCGCTGGTTTTCATTAAAATAAGCATGTAGGTTCTCACACAGTGTTGTATCGTTAGTTTTCATGAAGTTAAGCAAGTAGTTACACAAACCGTGTTGTATCCTTAGTTTTCATGGAGTTAAGCACGTAGTTTCACAAAAATGTTGTATCGTTAGTTTTCATGAACATAAGCATTTAGAGTCTCAAACAGTTTGGTATCGTTAGTTTTCATCAAGTGATACATGTTGTTTCTCAAACACTGTTGTATCGATAGTTTTCAAAAAGTTAAGCAAGCAGATTCTCAAACAGTGTTGTATCGTTAGTTTTCATGAAGTTTAGCTTGTATTTTCCCACAGAGTGTTGTTTTTTGAATTTTCATGATGTTAAGCTCATAGTTTCATAAAACAATGTTGTATCGTTACTTTTCATGAACATAAGCATGTAGAGTCTCAAAAAGGTTGGTATCGTTAGTTTTCATCAACTTAAGCATGTTGTTTCTCAAACAGAATTGTTTCGATAGTTTTCATGAAGATAAGCAAGCAGTTTCACAACCAGTGTTGTATCATTAGTTTTCATGAAGTTTAGCTTGTAGTTTCTCACACAGTGTTGTATCGGTAGTTTTCATGAAGTTAAGCAAGTAGTTACACAAACAGTGTTGTATCGTTAGTTTTCATGGAGTTAAGCAAGTAGTTACACAAACAGTGTTGTATCATTAGTTTTCACGGAGTTAAGAGCGTAGTTTCACAAACAGTGTTGTATCGTTAGTATTCATGAAATTAAGCATGTAGTTTCTCACACAGTGTTGTATCGTTAGTTTTCATGAAATTAAGCATGTAGTTTCTCACACAGTGTTGTATCAGTAGTGTTCATGAAGTTAAGCAAGTGATTACACAAACAGTGTTGTATCGTTAGTTTTCATGGAGTTCAGCGCTTAGTTTCACAAAAATGTTTTATCGTTAGTTTTCATGAACATAAGCATGTAGAGTCTCAAACAGTTTGGTATCGTTGGTTTTCATCAAGTTAAGCATGTTGTTTCTCAAACAGTATTGTATCGATAGTTTTCATGAAGATAAGCAAGCAGTTTAACAACCAGTGTTATATCGTTAGTTTTCATGAAGTTTAGTTTGTAGTTTCACACACAGTATTGTATCGTTAGTTTTCATGAAATTAATTATGTAGATTCTCACACAGTGTTGTATCGATAGTTTTCATGAAGTTAAGCAGTAGTTACACAAACAGTGTTGTATCGTTAGTTTTCATGGAGTTAAGCAAGTAGTTACACAAACAGTGTTGTATCGTTAGTTTTCATGGAGTTAAGCGCGTAGTTACACAAACAGTGTTGTATAGTTAGTTTTCATGAAGTTAAGCAAGTGGTTACACAAACAGTGTTGTATCATTAGTTTTCATGGAGTTAAGCGCGTAGTTACACAAACAGTGTTGTATCGTGAGTTTTCATGGAGTTAAGCAAGTAGTTACACAAACAGTGTTGTATCATTAGTTTTCACGGAGTTAAGCGCGTAGTTACACAAACAGTGTTGTATCGTTAGTATTCATCAAATTAAGCATTTAGTTTCTCACACAGTGTTGTATCGTTAGTTTTCATGAAATTAAGCATGTAGGTTCTCACACAGTGTTGTATCAGTAGTATTCATGAAGTTAAGCAAGTGGTTACACAAACTGTTCTATCGTTAGTTTTCATAGAGTTAAGTACGTAGTTTCACAAAAATGTTGTATCGTTAGTTTTCATGAACCTACGCATGTAAAGTCTCAAAAAGTTTGCTATCGTTTGTTTTCATCAGGATAAGCATGTTGTTTCTCAAAAAGTATTGTATCGATAGTTTTCATGAAGTTAAGCAAGCAGTTTCACAACCAGTGTTATATCGTTAGTTTTCATCAAGTTAAGCATGTTGTTTCTCAAACAGTATTGTATCGATAGTTTTCATGAAGTTAAGCAAGCAGATTCTCAAAAAGTGTTGAATCATTAGTTTTCATGAAGTTTAGCTTGCAGTTTCTCACACAGTGTTGTATCGTTAGTTTTCATGAAATTAATTATGTAGATTCTCACACAGTGTTGTATCGGTAGTTTTATTGAAGTTAAGCAGTAGTTACACAAACAGTGTTGTATCGTTAGTTTTCATGGAGTTAAGCAAGTAGTTACACAAACAGTGTTGTATCGTTAGTTTTCATGGAGTTAAGCGCGTAGTTACACAAACAGTGTTGTATAGTTAGTTTTCATGAAGTTAAGCAAGTGGTTACACAAACAGTGTTGTATCATTAGATTTCATGGAGTTAAGCGCGTAGTTTCACAAACAATGTTGTATCGTTAGTTTTCATGAACATAAGCACGTAGAGTCTCAAACAGTTTGGTATCATTAGTTTTCATCAAGTTAAGCATGTTGTTTCTCAAACAGTATTGTATCGATAGTTTTCATGAAGATAAGCAAGCAGTTTAACAACCAGTGTTATATCGCTGGTTTTCATTAAAATAAGCATGTAGGTTCTCACACAGTGTTGTATCGTTAGTTTTCATGAAGTTAAGCAAGTAGTTACACAAACCGTGTTGTATCCTTAGTTTTCATGGAGTTAAGCACGTAGTTTCACAAAAATGTTGTATCGTTAGTTTTCATGAACATAAGCATTTAGAGTCTCAAACAGTTTGGTATCGTTAGTTTTCATCAAGTGATACATGTTGTTTCTCAAACACTGTTGTATCGATAGTTTTCAAAAAGTTAAGCAAGCAGATTCTCAAACAGTGTTGTATCGTTAGTTTTCATGAAGTTTAGCTTGTATTTTCCCACACAGTGTTGTTTTTTGAATTTTCATGATGTTAAGCGCATACTTTCATAAAACAATGTTGTATCGTTACTTTTCATGAACATAAGCATGTAGAGTCTCAAAAAGGTTGGTATCGTTAGTTTTCATCAACTTAAGCATGTTGTTTCTCAAACAGAATTGTTTCGATAGTTTTCATGAAGATAAGCAAGCAGTTTCACAACCAGTGTTGTATCGTTAGTTTCCATGAAGTTTAGCTTGTAGTTTCTCACACAGTGTTGTATCGTTAGTTTTCATGAAATTAAGCATGTAGTTTCTCACATAGTGTTGTATCGGTAGTTTTCATGAAGTTAAGCAAGTAGTTACACAAACAGTGTTGTATCGTTAGTTTTCATGGAGTTAAGCAAGTAGTTACACAAACAGTGTTGTATCATTAGTTTTCACGGAGTTAAGCGCTTAGTTTCACAAACAGTGTTGTATCGTTAGTATTCATGAAATTAAGCATGTAGTTTCTCACACAGTGTTGTATCGTTAGTTTTCATGAAATTAAGCATGTAGTTTCTCACACAGTGTTGTATCAGTAGTGTTCATGAAGTTAAGCAAGTGGTTACACAAACAGTGTTGTATCGTTAGTTTTCATGGAGTTCAGCACTTAGTTTCACAAAAATGTTGTATCGTTAGTTTTCATGAACATAAGCATGTAGAGTCTCAAACAGTTTGGTATCGTTGGTTTTCATCAAGTTAAGCATGTTGTTTCTCAAACAGTATTGTATCGATAGTTTTCATGAAGATAAGCAAGCAGTTTAACAACCAGTGTTATATCGTTAGTTTTCATGAAGTTTAGCTTGTAGTTTCTCACACAGTATTGTATCATTAGTTTTCATGAAATTAATTATGTAGATTCTCACACAGTGTTGTATCGGTAGTTTTCATGAAGTTAAGCAGTAGTTACACAAACAGTGTTGTATCGTTAGTTTTCATGGAGTTAAGCAAGTAGTTACACAAACAGTGTTGTATCGTTAGTTTTCATGGAGTTAAGCGCGTAGTTACACAAACAGTGTTGTATAGTTAGTTTTCATGAAGTTAAGCAAGTGGTTACACAAACATTGTTGTATCATTAGTTTTCATGGAGTTAAGCGCGTAGTTACACAAACAGTGTTGTATCGTAAGTTTTCATGGAGTTAAGCAAGTAGTTACACAAACAGTGTTGTATCATTAGTTTTCACGGAGTTAAGCGCGTAGTTACACAAACAGTGTTGTATCGTTAGTATTCATCAAATTAAGCATTTAGTTTCTCACACAGTGTTGTATCGTTAGTTTTCATGAAATTAAGCATGTAGGTTCTCACACAGTGTTGTATCAGTAGTATTCATGAAGTTAAGCAAGTGGTTACACAAACTGTTCTATCGTTAGTTTTCATAGAGTTAAGTACGTAGTTTCACAAAAATGTTGTATCGTTAGTTTTCATGAACCTAAGCATGTAAAGTCTCAAAAAGTTTGCTATCGTTTGTTTTCATCAGGATAAGCATGTTGTTTCTCAAAAAGTATTGTATCGATAGTTTTCATGAAGTTAAGCAAGCAGTTTCACAACCAGTGTTATATCGTTAGTTTTCATCAAGTTAAGCATGTTGTTTCTCAAACAGTATTGTATCGATAGTTTTTATGAAGTTAAGGAAGCAGATTCTCAAAAAGTGTTGAATCATTAGTTTTCATGAAGTTTAGCTTGCAGTTTCTCACACAGTGTTGTATTGTGAATTTTCATGGAGTTAAGCGCGTAGTTTCACAAACAATGTTGTATCGTTAGATTTCATGAACATAAGCATGTAGAGTCTCAAACAGTTTGGGATCTTTAGTTTTCATCAAGTTAAGCATGTTGTTTCTCAATCACAATTGTGTCGATAGTTTTCATGAAGTTATGCAAGTAGTATCACAACCAGTGTTACATCGTTAGTTTTCATGAAGTTAAGCAAGTAGTTACACAAACAGTGTTGTATCATTAGATGTCATTGAGTTAAGCCCATAGTTTCACAAACAATATTGTATCCTTAGTTTTCATGAACATAATCATGTAGAGTCTCAAACAGTTTGGTATCGTTAGTTTTCTTCAAATTAAGCATGTTGTTTCTCAAACAGTATTGTATCGATAGTTTTCATGAACTAAAGTAAGCAGATTCTCAAACAGTGTTATATCGTTAGTTTTCATGAAGTTTAGCTTGTAGTTTCTTACACAGTGTTGTATTTTGAATTTTCATGGTGTTAAGCGCGTAGTTTCACAAACAATGTTGTATCCTTAGTTTTCATGAACAATAGCATGTAAAGTCTCAAACAGTTTGGTATCATTAGTTTTCATCAAGTTATGCATGTTGTTTCTGAAACAGTATTGTATCGATAGTTTTCATGAAGTTAAGCAAGTAGTTTCACAACCAGTGTTATATCATTAGTTTTCATGAAATTAAGCATGTAGTTTCTCACACAGTGTTGTATCGTTAGTTTTCATGAAGATAAGCAAGTTGTTTCACAAACAGTGTTGTATCATTAGTTTTCATTGATTTAAGCACATAGATTCACAAAAATGTTGTATCGTCAGTTTTCATGAACATAAGCATGTAGAGTCAAACAGTTGGGTATCATTAGTTTTCACCAAGTTAAGCATGTTGTTTCTCAAAGAGTATTGTATCGATAGTTTTCATGAAGTTAAGCAAGCAGATTCTCAAACAGTGTTGTATCGTTAGTTTTCATGAATTTTAGGTTGTAGTTTCTGACACAGTGTTGTATTTTGAATTTTCATGGAGTTAAGCACATAGTATAACAAACAATGTTGTATCGTTACTTTTCATGAACATAAGCATGTAGAGTCTCAAACAGTTTGGTATTGTTAGTTTTCATCAAGTTATACATGTTGTTTCTCAAACACTATTGTATCGTTAGTTTTCATGAAGTCAAGCAAGCTGATTCTCAAACAGTGTTGTATCGTTAGTTTTCATGAAGTTTGGCAAGGCAATTCTCAAACAGTGTTGTATCGTTATTTTTCATGAAGTTTAGTTTGTAGTTTCTCACACAGTGTTGTATCGTTAGTTTTCTTTAAATTAAGCATGTAGTTTCTCACAGTGTTGTATTTTTAGTTTTCATGGAGTTATGCATGTAGATACACAAACAGTGTTGGATCATTAATTTTCCTGGAGTTAAGCGCGAAGATTCACAAACAATGTTGTATTGTTAGTTTTCATGAACATAAGCATGTAGAGTCTCAAACAGTTTGGTATCCTTAGTTTTCATCAAGTTAATATGTTGTTTCTCAAACAGCATTGTATTGATAGTTTTCATGAAGTTAGGAAAGTAGTTTCACAACCAGTGTTTTATCGTTAGTTTTATGAAGTTAAGCAAGTAGTTACACAAACAGTGTTGTATGATTAGTTTTCATGGAGTTAAGCGCGTAGTTTCACAAACAATGTTGCATCATTAGTTTTCATGAACATAAGCATGTAAAGTCTCAAACAGGTTGGTATCGTTAGTTTTTATGAATTTATACATGCTGTTTCTCAAAAACTCTTGTAATGATAGTTTTCATGAAGTTAAGCAAGGCGATTCTCAAACAGTGTGGTAATGTTAGTTTTCATGAAGTTTAGCTTATAGTTTCTCACACAGTGTTGTATCGTTAGTTTTCATGAAATTAAGCATGTAGTTTCTCACACAGTGTTGTATCTTTAGTTTTCAGGGAGTTAAGCAAGTAGTTACACAAACAGTGTTGTATCATTAGTTTTCATGGATTTAAGCGCGAAGATTCACAAACAATGTTGTATTGTTAGTTTTGATGATCATAAGCATGTATAGTCTCAAACAGTTTGGTATCGTTAGTTTTCATCAAGTTAAGCATGTTGTTTCTCAAACAGTATTGTATCGACAGTTTTCATGAAGTTAAGCATGCAGATTCTCAAACAGTGTTGTATCGTTAGTTTTCATGAATATTAGCTTGTAGTTTCTCACACAGCGTTGTATTGTGAATATTCATGGAGTTAAGCCCGTTGTTTCACATATAATGTTGTATCGTTATTTTTCATGAACATAAGCATGTAGAGTCTCAAACAGTTTGGTATCGTGAGTTTTCATCAAGTTAAGCATGTTGTTTCTCGAACACTATTGTATCGATAGTTTTCATGAAGTTAAGCAAGTAGTTTCACAAACAATGTTGTATCGTTAGTTTTCATGAACATAAGCATGTAGAGTCTCAAACACTTTGGTATCGTTAGTTTTCATCAAGTTAAGCATGTTGTTTCTCAAACAGTATTGTATCGATAGTTTTCATGAAGTTAAGCAAGGCGATTCTCAAACAGTGTTGTATCATTAGTTTTCATGAAGTTTAGCTTGTAGTTTCTCACACAGTTTTGTATCGTTAGTTTTCATGAAATTAAGCATGCAGTTTCTCACACAGTGTTGTATTTTTAGTTTTCATGGAGTCAAGCAAATAGTTACACAAACAGTGTTTTATCATTGGTTTTCATGGAGTTAAGCGTGAAGATTCACAAACAATGTTGTATTGTCAGTTTTCATGAACGTAAGCATGTAGAGTCTCAAACAGTTTGGTATCGTTAGTTTTCATCAAGTTAAGCATGTTGTTTCTCAAAGAGTATTGTATCGATAGTTTTCATGAAGTTAACCAAGCAGATTCTCAAACAGTGTTGTATCGTTAGTTTTCATGAATTTAAGGTTGTAGTTTCTCACACAGTGTTGTATTGTGAATTTTCATGGAGGTAAGCACATAGTTTAACAAACAATGTTGTATCGTTACTTTTCATGAACATAAGCATGTAGAGTCTCAAACAGTTTGGTATTGTTAGTTTTCATCAAGTTATACATGTTGTTTCTCAAAAACTCTTGTAATGATAGTTTTCATGAAGTTAAGCAAGGCGATTCTCAAACAGTGTGGTAACGTTAGTTTTCATGAAATTAAGCATGTAGTTTCTCACACAGTGTTGTGTCGGTAGTTTTCTTGAAGTTAAGCAAGTAGTTACACAAACAATGCTGTATCGTTAGTTTTCATGGAGTTAAGCAAGTAGTTACACAAACAGTGTTGTATCATTAGTTTTCATGGAGTTAAGCACGTAGTTTCACAAACAATGTTGTATCGTTAGTTTTCATGAACATAAGCATGTAGAGTCTCAAACAATTTGGTATCGTTAGTTTTCATCAAGTTAAGCATGTTATTTCTCAAACAGTATTGTATCGATAATTTTCATGAAGATAAGCAAGCAGTTTCACAACCAGTGTTATATTGTTAGTGTTCATTAAGTTTAGCTTGTAGTTTCTCACACAGTATTGTATCGTTTGTTTTCATGAAATTAAGCATGTAGTTTCTCACACAGTGTTGTGTCCCTAGTTTTCATGAAGTTAAGCAAGTAGTTACACAAACAGTGTTGTATCGTTAGTTTTCATGGAGTTAAGCAAGTAGTTACACAAACAGTTTTGTATCATTAGTTTTCAGGGAGTTAAGCGGGTAGTTTCAGAAACAATGTTGTATCGTTACTTTTCATGAACATAAGAATGTAGAGTCTCAAACAGTTTGGTATCATTAGTTTTCATCAAGTTAAGCATGTTGTTTCTCAAACAGTATTGTATCGATAGTTTTCATGAAGTTAAGCAAGCAGATTCTCAAACAGTGTTGTGTCGTTAGTTTTCATGAAGATTACCTTGTAGTTTCTCACACAGTGTTGTATTGTGAATATTCATGGAGTTAAACCCGTAGTTTCACAAACAATGTTGTATCGTTAGTTTTCATGAACATAAGCATGTAGAGTCTCAAACAGTTTGGTGTCGTTTGTTTTCAACAAGTTAGGCATGTTGTTTCTCAAACAGTATTGTATCGATAGTTTTCATGAAGATAAGCAATCTGTTTCACATCCAGTCTTATTTCGTTAGTTTTCCTGAAATTTAGCTTGTAGTTTCTCACACAGTGTTGTATCGTTAGTTTTCATGAGATTAAGCAAGGAGTTTCTCACACAGTGTTGTATCGGTAGTTTTCATGAAGTTAAGCAATTAATTACACAAACAATGTTGTATCTTTAGTTTTCATGGAGTTAAGCAAGTAGTTACACAAACAGTGTTGTATCATTAGTTTTCATGGAGTTAACCGCATAGTTTCACAAAAATGTTGTACCGTTAGTTTTCATGAACATAAGCATGTAGAGTCTCAAACAGTTTGGTATCGTTGGTTGTCCTCAAGTTAAGCATGTTGTTTCTCAAACACTATTGCATCGACAGTTTTCATGAAGTTAAGCAAGTGGTTTCACAACCAGTGTTATATCCTTAGTTTTCATGAAGTTAAGCAAGAAGTTACACAAACAGAATTGTATCATTAGTTTTTATGGAGTTAAGCACGTAGTTTCACTAAATGTTGTATCGTTAATTTTCATGAACATAAGCATGTAGAGTCTCAAACAGTTTGGTATCATTAGTTTTCATCAAGTTAAGCATGTTGTTTCTCCAAAACTATTGTATGGATAGCTTTCATGAAGTTAAGCAAGGAGGTTCACAACCAGTGTTATATCGTTAGTTTTCATGAAGTAAAGCAAGTAGTTACACAAACAGTGTTATATCATTAGTTTTCATGGAGTTAAGCGAATAGTTTAAGAAACAATGTTGTATCGTTACTTTTCATGATCATAAGCATGTAGAGTCTCAAACAGTTTGGTGTCGTTTGTTTTCTTCAAGTTAAGCATGTTATTTCTCAAACAGTATTGTATCGATATTTTTCATGAAGATAAGCAAGCAGATTCACAACCAGTGTTATATCGTTAGTTTTCATGAAATTAAGCATGTAGTTTCTCACAAAGTGTTGTGTCGGTTGTTTTCATGAAGTTAAGCAAGTAGTTACACAAACAGTGTCGTATCGTTAGATTTCATGGAGTTAAGCAAGTAGTTACACAAACAGTGTTTTATCATTAGGTTTCAGGGAGTTAAGCGTGTAGTTTCACAAACAATGTTGTATCGTTAGTTTTCACGAACATAAGAATGTAGAGTCTCAAACAGTTTGGTATCATCGGTTTTCATGAAGTTAAGCATGTTGTTTCTCAAACAGTATTGCATCGATAGTTTTCATGAAGTTCAGCAAGCAGATTCTCAAACAGTGTTATATCGTTAGTTTTCATGAAGTTTAGGTTGTAGTTTCTCACACAGTGTTGTATTGGAATTTTAATGGAGTTAAGCGCGTAGTTTCACAAACAATGTTGTATCGTTAGTTTTCATGAACATAAGCATGTAGAGCCTCAAACAGTTTGGTATCGTTAGTTTTCATCAAGTTAAGCATGTTGTTTCTCAAACACTATTGTATCGATAGTTTTCATGAAGTTAAGCAAGTTGGTTCACAACCAGTGTTATATCGTTAGTTTTCATGAAATTAAGCATGTAGTTTCTCATCAAGTGTTGTATCGTTAGTATTCAGGAAGTTAAGAAAGTAGTGACACAAACAGTGTTGTATCTTTAGTTTTCATGAATGTAAGCACGTAGACTCACAAAAATGTTGCATCGTTAGTTTTCGTGAACATAAGCATGTAGAGTCTCAAACAGTTTGGTATCGTTAGTTTTCATCAAGTGATGCATGTTGTTTCTCAAACACTATTGTATCCATAGTATTCATGAAGTTAAGCTAGCCGATTCTCAAACAGTGAAGTATCTTTAGTTTTCATGAATTTTAGCTTGTAGTTTCTCACACAGTGTTGTTTTGTGAATTTTCATGGAGTTAAGTGCGTAGTTTCATAAAACAATGTTGTATCGTTAGTTTTCATGAAGTTAAGCAAGTTGTTACACAAGCAGTGTTGTATCATTAGTTTTCATGGAGTTAAGCGCATAGTTTCACAAACAATGGTGTATCGTTACTTTTCATGAATATAAGCATGTAGAGTCTCAAACACTTTGGTATCGTTAGTTTTCATCAAGTTAAGCATGTTGTTTCTCAAACCGTATTGTATCGATAATTTTCATTAAGTTAAGCAAATAGTTTCACAACCAGTGTTATACCGTTAGTTTTCATGAAATTAAGCATGTAGTTTCTCACACAGTGTTGTATCGTTAGTTTTCATGAAATTATGAATGTAGTTTCTCACACAGTGTTTTATCGGTAGTTTTCATGAAGTTAAGCAAGTAGTTACACAAACAGTGTTGTATCATTATTTTTCATGGAGTTAAGCGCGTAGTTTCACAAAAATGTTGTATCGTTAGTTTTCATGGACATTAGCATGTAGAGTCTCAAACTGTTTGGTATCGTTATTTGTCCTCAAGTTAAGCATGTTGTTTCTCAAACAGTATTGTATCGATTGTTTTCATTAAGTTAAGCAAGTAGTTCACAACCAGTGTTATATCGTTCGTTTTCATAAAGTTAAGCAAGTAGTTACAAAAACAGTGTTGTGTCATTACTTTTCATGGAGTTAGGCGTGTAGTTTCACAAACAATGTTGTATTGTTAGTTTTCATGAACATAAGCACGAAGAGTCTCAAACAGTTTGGTATCGTTAGTTTTCATCAAGTTAAGCATGTGGTTTCTCAAACAGTATTGTATCGAGTGTTTTCATGAAGTTAAGCAGGTAGTTTCACAACCAGTGTTATATCGTTAGTTTTCATGAAATTAAGCATGTAGGTTCTCACACAGTGTTGTATCGTTAGTTTTCATGAAGTTAAGCAAGTAGTTACACAAACCGTGTTGTATCGTTAGTTTTCAAGGAGTTAAGCACGTTGTTTCACAAAAATGTTGTATCGTTAGTTTTCAGGAACATAAGCATGTAGAGTCTCAAACAGTTTCGTATCGTTAGTTTTCATCAAGTTATTCATGTTGTTTCTCAAACAGAATTGTATCGATAGTTTTCATGAAGTTAAGCAAGCATATTCTCAAACAGTGTTATATCGTTAGTTTTCATGTAGTTTAGCTTGTAGTTTCTCACACAGTGTTGTATCGCTAATTTTCATGAAATTAAGCATGTAGTTTCTCACACAGTGTTGTATCTTTAGTTTTCATGAAGTTTAGCTTGTAGTTACTCACTCAGTGTTGTATTGTGAATTTTCATGCAGTTAAGCGTAGTTTCATAAATCAATGATGTATCGTTAGCTTTCATGAACATAAGCATGTAGAGTCGCAAAAAGTTTGGCATCGTTAGTTTTCATCAAGTTAAGCATGTTGTTTTTCAAACACTTTTGTATGGATAGTTTTCATGAAGTTAAGCATGTAGTTTCACATCCAGTGTTATATCGTTAGTTTTCATGAAGTTAAGCAAGTAGTTACACAAACAGTGTTGTATCATTACTTTTCATGGAGTTAAGCGCGTAGTTTCACAAACAAAGTTGTATCGTTAGTTTTCATGATCATAAGCATGTAGAGTCTAAAACAGTATGGTATCGTTAGTTTTCATCAGGTTATACATGATGTTTCACAAACACTATTGTATCGATATTTTTCATGCAGTTAAGCAAGCCGATTCTCAAGCAGTGTTGTATCGTTAGTTTTCATGAAGTTTAGCTTGATGTTTCTCACACAGTGTTATATTGTGAATTTTCATGGAGTTAAGCGCGTAGTTTCATAAAACAATGATGTATCGTTAGCTTTAATGAACATAAGCATGTAGAGTCTCATAGAGTTTGGTATCGTTTGTTTTCATCAAGTTAAGCATGTTGTTTCTCAAACAGTATTGTATCGATAGTTTTCATGAAATTAAGCAAGCAGTTTCACAACCAGTGTTATATCATTAGTTTTTATGAAGTTAAGCAAGTAGTTACACAAACAGTGTTGTATCATTAGTTTTCATGGAGTTAAGCGCATAGATTCACAAACAATGTTGTATCGTAAGTTTTCATGAACATAAGCATGTAGAGTCTCAAACAGTTTGGTATCGATAGTTTGCATCAAGTTAAGCATGTTGTTTCTCAAACAGAATTGTATCGATAGTTTTCATGAAGTTAAGCAAGTAGTTTCACCACCAGTGTTATATAGTTTGTTTTCATGAAATTAAGCATGTAGTTTCTCACAAAGTGTTGTATCATTAGTTTTCATGAAATTAAGCAAGTAGTTTCTCACACAGTGTTGTATCGGTAGTTTTCATGAAGCTAAGCAAGTAGTTACACAAACAGTGTTGTATCGTTAGTTTTCATGGAGTTAAGCAAGTAGTTACACAAACAGCGTTGTATCATTAGTTTTCATGGAGTTAAGCATGTAGATTCACAAACAATGTTGTATCGTTAGTTTTCATGAACATAAGCATGTAGAGTCTCAAACAGTTTGTTATCGTTAGTTTTCAACAAGTTAAACATGTTGTTTCTCAAACAGTATTGTATCGATAGTTTTCATGAAGTTAAGCAAGCAGATTCTCAAACAGTGTTGTATCGTTAGTTTTCATGAAGTTTAGCTTGTAGATTCTCACACAATGTTGTTTTGTGAATTTTCATGAAGTTAAGCGAGTAGTTTCATAAAACAATGTAGTCTCTTAAGTTTTCATGAACATAAGCATGTAGAGTCTCAGTTTGGTATCGTTAGTTTTCATCAAGTTAAGCATGTTGTTTCTCAATCACTATTGTATAGATAGTTTTCATGAAGTTAAAAAAGTAGTTTCACAACCAGTGTTGTACCGTTAGTTTTCATGAAATTAAGCATGTAGTTTCTCACACAGCGTTGTATCATTAGTTTTGATGAAATTAAGCATGTAGTTTCTCACACAGTGTTGTATCGGTAGTTTCCATGAAGTTAAGCAAGTGGTTATACAAACAGTGTTGTATCGTTAGTTTTCAAGGAGTTAAGCACATTGTTTCACAAAAATGTTGTATCGTTAGTTTTCATGAACATAAGCATGTAGAGTCTCAAATAGTTTGGTATCCTTAGTTTTCATCAAGTTAAGGATGTTGTTTCTCAAACACTATTGTATCGATAGTTTTCATGAAGTTAAGCAAGCAGATTCTCAAATAGTGTTGTATCGTTAGTTTTCATGAAGTTTAGCTTGTATTTTCTCACACAGTGTTTTATTTTGAATTTTCATGGAGGTAAGCGAGTAGTTTCACAAACAATGGTGTATCGTTAGTTATCATGAACATAAGCATGTAAGGTCTCAAACAGTTTGGTATCATTACTTTTAATCAAGATAAGCATGTTGTTTCTTAAATAGTATTGTATCGATAGTTTTCATGAAGTTAAGCAAGCCGATTCTCAAGCATTGTTGTATCGTTAGTTTTCATAAAGTTAAGCAAGTAGGTTCACAACCAGTGTTATATCGTTAGTTTTCCTGAAGTAAAGCAAGTAGTTACACAAACAGTTTTGTATCATTAGTTTTCATGGCGTTAAGCGCGTAGTTTCACAAACAATGTTGTATCGTTAGTTTTCATGAACATAAGCATGCAGAGTCTCAAACAGTTTGGTATCGTTAGTTTTCATCAAGTTAAGCATGTTGTTTCTCAAACAGTATTGTATCGATAGTTTTCATGAAATTAAGCAAGCAGATTGTCAAACAGTGTTGTATCATTAATTTTCATGAAGATTAGCTTGTAGTTTCTCACTCAATGTTTGATTATGAATTTTCAGGCACTTAAGTGCATAGTTTCACAAAGAATATTGTATCATTAGTTTTCATGAACATAAGCGTGTAGAGTCTCAAACAGTTTTGTATCGTTAGTTTTCATCAAGTTAAGCATGTTGTTTCTCAAACAGTATTGTATCGATTGTTTTCATGAAGTTAAGCATGCAGATTCGCAAACAGTGTTGTATCGTTAGTTTTCATGAAGATTAGCTTGTAGTTTCTCACACAGTGTTGTATTGTGAATTTTCATGGAGTTAAGCGCGTAGTTTCACAAACAATGTTGTATCGTTAGTTTTCATGAACATAAGCATGTAGAGTCTCAAACAGTTTAGTATCGTTAGTTTTCATCAAGGTAAGCATGTTGTGTCTGAAACACTATTGTATAGATAGTTTTCATGAAATTAAGCAAGTGGTTTCACAACCCGTGTTATATCGTTAGTTTTCATGAAGTTAAGCAAGTAGTTACACAAACAGTTATGTATCATTAGTTTTTATGGAGTTAAGCGTGTAGTTATACAAACAATGGTGTATCGTTAGTTTTCATGTACATAAGCATGTAGAGTCTCAAACATTTGGTATCGTTTGTTTTCATCAAGTTAAGCATGTTGTTTCTCAAACAGTATTGTACCGATAGTTTTCATGAAGTTAAGCAAGCAGATTCACAACCAGTGTTATATCGTTAGGTTTCATGAAGTTTAGCTTGTAGTTTCTCACACAGTGTTGTATGGTTATTTTTCATGAAATTAAGTATGTAGTTTCTCACACAGTGTTGTATCGGTAGTTTTCATTAAGTTAAGCAAGTAGTAACACAAACAGTGTTGTATCGTTAGTTTTCATGGAGTTAAGCACATAGTTTCACAAAAATGGTGTATCGTTAGTTTTCATGAACATAAGCTTGTAGAGTCTCAAACAGTTTGGTATCGTTTGTTTTCATCAAGATAAGCATGTTGTTTCTCAAACAGTATTGTATGTATAGTTTTCATGAAGTTAAGCAAGTAGTTTCACAACCAGTGTTATACAGTTTGTTTACATGAATTTAAGCAAGTAGTTACACAGTGTTGTATCATTAGTTTTCATGGAGGTGAGCACGTAGTTTCACAAACCATGTTGTATCGTTAGTTTTCATGAACATAAGCATGTGGAGTCTCAAACAGTTTGGTATCGTTTGTTTTCATCAAGTTAAGCATGTTGTTTCTCAAACAGTATTGCATCGATATTTTTCATGAAGATAAGCAATCAGTTTCAAAACCAGTGTTATATCGTTAGTTTTCATGAAGTTTAGCTTGTAGTTTCTCACACAGTGTTGTATGGTTAGATTTCATGAAATTAAGCATGTAGTTTCTCACACAGTGTTGTATCGGTAGTTTTCATGAAGTTAAGCAAGTTGTTAAACAAACAGTGTTGTATCATTAGTTTTCATGGAGTTAAGCATGTAGTTTAACAAAAATTGTGTATCATTAGTTTTCATGAACATAAGGATGTAGAGTCTCAAACAGTTTGGTATCGTTTGTTTTCATCAAGTTAAGCATGTTGTTTCTCAAGCAGTATTGTATGGATAGTTTTCATGAGGTTAAGTAAGTAGTTTCACAACCAGTGTTATATAGTTAGTTTTCATGAAATTAAGCATGTAGTTTCTCACACAGTGTTGTATCATTAGTTTTCATGAAATTAAGCATGTAGTTTCTCACACAGTGTTGTATCGGTAGTTTTCATAAAGTTAAACAAGTAGTTACACAAAGAGTTTTGTATCGTTAGTTTTCATGGAGTTAAGTGCGGATTTTCACGAAAAATGTTGTATCGTTAGTTTTGATGAACATAAGCATGTAGAGTCTCAAACAGTTTGGTATCATTAGTTTTCATCAAGTTAAGCATGTTGTTTCTCAAACACTATTGTATCGATAGTTTTCATGAAGGTAAGCAAGTAGTTTCACAACCAGTGTTATATCGTTAGTTTTCATGAAGTTTAGCAAGTAGTTACACAAACAGTGTTGTATCATTAGTTTTCATGGAGTTAAGCGTGTAGTTTCACAAACA
The DNA here is from genome assembly GCF_017639785.1 of Mesocricetus auratus. Classification (NCBI taxonomy): domain Eukaryota; kingdom Metazoa; phylum Chordata; class Mammalia; order Rodentia; family Cricetidae; genus Mesocricetus; species Mesocricetus auratus. The sequence continues at coordinate 87,068,704 of NW_024429193.1, read as the reverse complement.
ATGTTCTTTCGTTAGTTTTCATGAACATAAGCATGTAGAGTCTCAAACAGTTTGGTATCGTTAGTTTTCATCAAGTTAAGCACTTTGTTTCTCAAACAGTATTGTATTGATATTTTTCATTACGTTAAGCAAACATATTCTCAAAAAGTGTTGTATCGTTAGTTTTCATGTTATTAAGCATGTATTTTCTCACACAGTGTTGTATCATTAGTTTTCATGAAATTAAGCACGTAGTTTCTCACACAGTGTTGTATCGGTAGTTTTCATTATGTTAAGCAAGTAGTTACACAAAGAGTGTTGTATCGTTAGTTTTCATGGAGTTAAGCGCATAGTTTCACGAACAATGTTGTATCATTAGTTTTCATGAACATAAGAATGTAGAGTCTCAAACAGTTTGGTATCATTAGTTTTCATCAAGTTAAGCAAGTTGTTTCTCAAACAGTATTGTATCGATAGTTTTCATGAAGTTAAGCAAGCCGATTCTCAAACAGTGTTGTATCGTTAGTTTTCATGAAGTTTAGCTTGTAGTTTCTCACAAAGTGTTGTTTTGTGAATTTTATGGAGATAAGCGCATAGTTTCATAAAACAATGTTGTATCGTTTGTTTTCATGAACATAAGCATGTAGAGTCTCAAACAGTTTGGTATTGTTAGTTTTCATCAAGTTATACATGATGTTTCTCAAACACTACTGTATCGATAGTTGTCATGAATTTAAGCAAGCCGATTCTCAAACAGTGTTGTATCGTTAGTTTTCATGAAGTTTAGCTTGTAGTTTCTCACACAGTGTTGTATCGTTAGTTTTCATGAAATTAAGCATGTAGTTTCTCACACAGTGTTGGATCAGTAGTTTTCATGAAGTTAAGCAAGTAGTTACACAAACAGTGTTGTATCGTTAGTTTTCATGGAGTTAAGCACATAGTTTCACAAAAATGGTGTATCGTTAGTTTTCATGAACATAAGCATGTAGAGTCTCAAACAGTTTGGTATCGTTTATTTTCATCAAGTTATGCAAGTTGTTTCTCAAACAGTATTGTATGGATAGTTTTCATGAAGTTAAGCAAATAGTTTCAAAACCAGTGTTATATCATTATTTTTCATGAATTTAAGCAAGTAGTTACAAAAACAGTGTTGTATCATTAGTTTTCATGGAGGTAAGCGCGTAGTTTCACAAACATGGTTGTATCGTTAGTTTTCATGAACATAAGCCTGTAGAGTCTCAAACAGTTTGGTATCGTTAGTTTTCATCAAGGTAAGCATGTTGTTTCTCAAACAGTATTGTATCGATAGTTTTCATGAGGTTAAGCAAGTAGTTTCACAAACAGTTTTGTATCGTTAGTTTTCATAATGATAAGCATGTAGATTCTCAATCAGGTTGGTGTCGTTAGTTTTCATCAGGTTAAGCATGTAGATTCTCACACAGTGTCATATCGATAATTTTCATGAACTTAAGCTTGTATTTTCTCAAACAGTATTATTTCATTAGGTTTCATGAAGTTTAGCAGGCAGATTCTCAAACAGTGTTGTATCGTTAGTTTTCATGAAGTTTAGCTTATAGTTTCTCACACAGTGTTGTATTGTGAATTTTCATGAAGTTAAGCACGTAGTTTCACAAACAATGTTGTATCGTTAGTTTTCATGAACATAAGGATGTAGAGTCTCAAACAGTTTGTATCGTCAGATTTCATCAAGTTAAGCATGTTGTTTCTCAAACATTATTGTATCGATAGTTTTCATGAAGTTAAGCAAGTAATTACACAAACATTGTAGTATCTTTAGTATCATCATGTTAAGCATGTAGTTTCTCACACAGTGTTGTATCGATAGTTTTATGAAGTTAAGCAAGTAGTTTCACAACCAGTGTTGTATCGTTACTTTTCATGAAATTAAGCATGTAGTTTCTCACACAGTGTTGTCTCGGTAGTTTTCATGAAGTTAGGCATGTAGTTACACAAACAGTGTTGTTTCATTAGTTTTCATGGAGTTAAGTGCGTAGTTTCACAAGCAATGTTGTATCGTTAGTTTTCATGAACATAAGCATGGAGAGCCTCAAACAGTTTGGTATCATTAGTTTTATTCAAGTTAGGCATGTTGTTTCACAAACAGTATTGTATCAATATTTTTCATGAAGTTAAGCAAGTAGTTACACAAACAATGTTGTATCGTTAGTTGTCATGGAGTTAAGCGCATAGTTTCACAATGTTGTATCATTAGTTTTCATCAACATAAGCAGTAGAGTCTCAGACAGTTTGGTATCGTTAATTTTCATCATGTTAAGCATGCAGATTCTCACACAGTGTTGTGTCTATAGTTTTCACGAAGTTAAGCAAGAAGTTTCACAACCAGTGTTGTATCATTACTTTTCTTGAAATAAAGCATGTATATTCTCACACAGTGTTGTATCGATAGTTTTCATGAAGTTAAGAAAGTATTTTCACAACCAGGATCGTATCGTTACTTTTCATGAAATTAAGCATGTAGTTTCTCACACAGTGTTGTGTCATTAGTTTTCATAATGTTAAGCAAGTGGTTTCACAAACAGTTTTTTATCGTTAGTTTTCATAAAGATAAGCATGTAGATTCTCAATCAGTTTGGTATCATTAGTTTACATCTGTTTAAGCAAGTAGATTCTCACACAGTGTTGTATCGGTAGTTTTCATGAAATTTAGCAAGTAGTTACACAAACAGTTTTGTATCGTTAGGTTTCATGGAGTTAAGCACGTAGTTTCACAAAAATGTTGTATCGTTAGTTTTCATGAACATAAGCATGTAGAGTCTCAAACAGTTTGGTATCGTTAGTTTTCATCAAGTTAAGCATGTTGTTTCCCAAACAGTATTGTATTGATAGTTTTCATGAAGATAAGCAAGCAGATTCTCAAACAGTCTTGTATTGGTAGTTTTCATGAAGTTTAGCTGGTTGTTTCTCACACAGTGTTGTATTGTGAATTTTAATGGAGTTAAGCGCGTAGTTTCACAAACAGTGTTGTACCGTTAGTTTTCATGACCATAAGCATGTAGAGTATCAAACAGTTTGGTAACGTTAGTTTTCATAAATTTAAGCATGTTGTTTCTCAAACTGTATTGTATCGATAGTTTTCATGAAGTTTAGCTTGTAGTTTCTCGCACAGTGTAGTATTGTAACTTTTCATGAAGTTAAGCGCGTAGTTTCACAAACAGTGTTGTATCGTTAGTTTTCATGAACATAAGCATGTAGATTCTCAATCGGTTTGGTATCGTTAGTTTTCATCAGGTAAAGCATGTAGATTCTCACACAGTGTTGTAGCGATAGTTTTCATGAAGTTAAGCTTGTAGTTTCTACACAGTGTTTTATAATTAGGTTTCATGAAGTTAAGCAAGCAGATTCTCAAACAGTGTTGTATCGTTAGTTTACATGAAGTTTAGCTTGTAGTTTCCAATCAGTTTGGTATTGTTAGTTTTCATCAGGATAAGCAAGTAGAGTCTCACACAGTGTTGTATCGATAGTTTTCATGAAGTTAAGCAAGGTATTTGACAACCAGGACTGTATCGTTACTTTTCATGAAATGAAGCATGTAGTTTCTCACACAGTGTTGTATCATTAGTTTTCATGGAGTTAAGCAAGTAGTATCACAAACAATGTTGTATCATTAGTTTTCATGAAGATAAGCATGTAGATTCTCAGACAGTTTGGTATCGTTAGATTTCATCATGATAAGCATGTAGTTTCTCACACAGTTTTGTATCATTAGTTTTCATGAAGTTTAGTTTGTAGTTTCTCACACAGTGTTGTATTGTGAATTTTCATGAAGTTAAGCTCGTAGTTTCAAAAACAATGTTGTATCGTTAGTTTTCATGAACATAAGCATGTAGATTCTCAGAAAGTTTGGTATCATTAGTTTTCATCATGTTAAGCATGTAGTTTCTCACAAAGTGTTGTGTCGATAATTTTCATGAAGTTAATCAAGAAGTTCCACAACCAGTGTTGTATCATTAGTTTTCATGAAGTTAAGCAAGTAGTTACACAAACAGTGTTGTATCGTTAGTTTTCATGGAGATAAGCAAGTAGTTTCAAAAATTGTTGTAACGTTAATTTTCATGAACATAAGCATGTAGAGTCACAAACAGTTTGGTATCGTTTGTTTTCATCAAGTTAAGCATGTTGTTTCTCAAACAGTATTGGATCAATAGTTTTCATGAAGTTAAGCAAGCAGATTCTCAAACAGTGTTGTATCGGTAGTTTTCATGAAGTTTAGCTGGTAGTTTCTCACACTTTGTTGTATTGTGAATTTTCATGGAGTTAAGCACGTAGTTACACAAACAATGTTGTATCGTTAGTTTTCATGAACATAAGCATGTAGAGCCTCAAACTGTTTGGTACGTTAGTTTTCATCAAGTTAAGCATGTTGTTTCTCAAACAGTATTGTATCGATACTTTTCATGAAGTTTAGCTTGTAGTTTCTCATACAGTATTGTATTGTAAATTTTCATGAAGTTAAGTGCGTAGTTTCACAAACAATGTTGTATCGTTTGTTTTCATGAACACAAGCATGGAGAGCCTCAAACAGTTTGGTATCATTAGTTTTCATCAAGTTAAGCATGTTGTTTCACAAACAGTATTAGATCGATAGTTTCCATGAAGTTAATCAATATTTTCACAACCATGATTGTATTGTTACTTTTCATGAAATTAAGCATGTAGGTTTTCACAAAGTGTTGTATCGGCAGTTTTTATGAAGTTAAGCAAGTAGTTACACAAACAGTTTTTTATCGTTAGTTTTCATAAAGATAAGCATATAGATTCTCAATCAGTTTGGTGTCATTAGTTTTCATCTGGTTAAGCAAGTAGATTCTCAAACAGTCGTATCGATAGTTTTCATGAAGTTAAGCTTGTAGTTTTTCACACAGTGTTATATCGTTAGTTTTCATGAAGTTAACCAAGCAGATTCTCAAACAGTGTTGTATCATTAGTTTTCATGAAGTTTAGCTTGTAGTTTCTCACACAGTGTTTTATTGTGAATTTTCATGGAGTTAAGTGCGTAGTTTCACAAACCATGTTGTATCGTTAGTTTTCATGAACATAAGCATGTAGAGTCTCAAACAGTTTGGTATCATTAGTTTTCATCAAGTTAAGCATGTTGTTTCTCAAACACTATTGTATTGATAATTTTCATGAAGGTAAGCAAGTAGTTTCACAACCAGTGTTATATCGTTAGTTTTCATGAAGTTAAGCAAGTAGTTACACAAACAGTGTTGTGTCATTATTTTTCATGGAGTTAATCGCCTAGTTTCACAACCAGTGTTATATCGTTCGTTTTCATGAAATTAAGCATGTAGTTTCTCACACAGAGTTGTATCGGTAGTTTTCATGAAGTTAAGCAAGTAGTTACACAAACAGTGTTGTATCGTTAGTTTTCAAGGAGATAAGCACGTAGTTTCACAAAAATGTTGTAACGTTAATTTTCATGAACATATACATGTAGAGTCTCAAACAGTTTGGTATCGTTTGTGTTCATCAAGTTAAGCATGTTGTTTCTCAAACAGTATTGTATCGATAGTTTTCATGAAGTTTAGCAAGTAGTTTCACATTCAATGTTATATCGTTAGTTTTCATGGGGTTAAGCAAGTAGTTACACAAACAGTGTTGTATCATTAGTTTTCAAGGACTTAAGCGCATAGATTCACAAACAATGTTGTATTGTTAGTTTTCATGAACATAAGCATGTTCAGTCTCAAACAGTTTGGTATCATTAGTTTTCATCAAGTTAAGCATGTTGTTTCTCAAACAGTATTGTATTGATAATTTTCATGAAGATAAGCAAGCAGATTCTCAAACAGTCTTGTATCGGTAGTTTTCATGAAGTTTAGCTGGTTGTTTCTCACACAGTGTTGTATTGTGAATTTTAATGGAGTTAAGCGCGTAGTTTCACAAACAAGGTTGTATCGTTAGTTTTCATGACCATAAGCATGTAGAGTCTCAAACAGTTTGGTATCGTTAGTTTTCATAAAGTAAAGCATGTTGTTTCTCAAACAGTATTGTATCGATAGTTTTCATGAAGTTTAGCTTGTAGTTTCTCACACAGTGTATATTGTAACTTTTCATGAAGTTAAGCGCGTAGTTTCACAAACAATGTTGTATCGTTAGTTTTCATGAACATAAGCATGTAGATTCTCAATCAGTTTGGTATCATTAGTTTTCATCAGGTAAAACATGTAGATTCTCACACAGTGTTGTAGCGATAGTTTTCATGAAGTTAAGCTTGTAGTTTCTACACAGTGTTTAATCATTAGGTTTCATGAAGGTAAGCAAGCAGATTCTCAAACAGTGTTGTATCGTTAGTTTACATGAAGTTTAGCTTGTAGTTTCTCAATCAGTTTGGTATCGTTAGTTTTCATCAGGTTAAGCAAGTAGAGTCTCACATAGGGTTGTATAGATAGTTTTCATGAAGTTAAGCAAGGTATTTGACAACCAGGATTGTATCGTTACTTTTCATGAAATGAAGCATGTAGTTTCTCACACAGTGTTGTATCATTAGTTTTCATGGAGTTAAGCAAGTAGTATCACAAACAATGTTGTATCATTAGTTTTCATGAAGATAAGCATGTAGATTCTCAGACAGTTTGGTATCGTTAGATTTCATCATGATAAGCATGTAGTTTCTCACACAGTTTTGTATCATTAGTTTTCATGAAGTTTAGCTTGTAGTTTCATACACAGTGTTGTATTGTGAATTTTCATGAAGTTAAGCGCATAGTTTCAAAACAATGTTGTATCGTTAATTTTCATGAACATAAGCATGTAGATTCTCAGAAAGTTTGGTATCGTTAGTTTTCATCATGTTAAGCATGTAGTTTCTCACAAAGTGTTGTGTCGATAATTTTCATGAATTTAATCAAGAAGTTCCACAACCAGTGTTGTATCATTAGTTTTCATGAAGTTAAGCAAGTAGTTACACAAACAGTGTTGTATCGTTAGTTTTCATGAAGATAAGCAAGTAGTTTCACAAAAATGTTGTAACGTTAATTTTCATGACCATAAGCATGTAGAGTCACAAACAGTTTGGTATCGTTTGTTTTCATCAAGTTAAGCATGTTGTTTCTCAAACAGTATTGGATCAATAGTTTTCATGAAGGTATGCAAGCAGATTCTCAAACAGTGTTGTATCGGTAGTTTTCATGAAGTTTAGCTGGTAGTTTCTCACACTTTGTTGTATTGTGAATTTTCATGGAGTTAAGCGCGTAGTTACACAAACAATGTTGTATCGTTAGTTTTCATGAACATAAGCATGTAGAGTCTCAAACTGTTTGGTATCGTTAGTTTTCATCAAGTTAAGCATGTTGTTTCTCAAACAGTATTGTATCGATACTTTTCATGAAGTTTAGCTTGTAGTTTCTCACACAGTGTTGTATTATATATTTTCATGAAGTTAATCGCGTAGTTTCACAAACAATGTTGTATCGTTTGTTTTCATGAACACAAGCATGGAGAGCCTCAAACAGTTTGGTATCATTAGTTTTCATCAAGTTAAGCATGTTGTTTCACAAACAGTATTGGATCGATAGTTTCCATGAAGTTAATCAATATTTTCACAACCATGATTGTATTGTTACTTTTCATGAAATTAAGCATGTAGGTTTTCACACAGTGTTGTATCGGCAGTTTTTATGAAGTTAAGCAAGTAGTTACACAAACAGTGTTGTACCGTAGGTTTCATGGAGTTAAGCGCGTAGTTTCACAAACAATGTTGTATCGTTAGTTTTCAAGAACATAAGCATGTAGATTGTCAGAAAGTTTGGTATCGTTTGTTTTCATCATGTTAAGCATGTTGTTTCTCAAACAGTATTGAATGGATAGTTTTCATGAAGTTAAGCAAGTATTTTCACAACCAGTGTTGTATCATTACTTGTCATGAAATTAAGCATGTAGTTTCTCACACAGTGTTGTATCATTAGTTTTCATGAAGTTAAGCAAGTAGTTTCACAAACAGTTTTTTATCGTTAGTTTTCATAAAGATAAGCATGTAGATTCTCAATCAGTTTGGTGTCATTAGTTTTCATCTGGTAAACAAGTAGATTCTCAAACAGTGTCGTATCGATAGTTTTCATGAAGTTAAGCAAGCAGATTCTCAAACAGTGTTGTATCATTAGTTTTCATGAAGTTTAGCTTGTAGTTTTTCACACAGTGTTTTATTGTGAATTTTCATGGAGTTAAGCGCATAGTTTCAGAAACAATGTTGTATCGTTAGTTTTCATGAAATTAAGCATGTAGTTTCTCACACAGTGTTGTATCGATAGTTTTCATGAAGTTAGGCAAGTAGTTACACAAACAGTGTTGTATCGTTAGTTTTCATGGGTTTAAGCGCGTAGTTTCACAAACAATTTTGTATCGTTAGTTTTCATGAACATAAACATGGAGAGCCTCAAACAGTTCGGTATGGTTAGTTTTCATCAAGTTAAGCAGGTTGTTTATCAAACAGTATTGTATCGATAGTTTTCATGAAGTTAAGGAAGTAGTTACACAAACAGTGTTGTATCATTACTTTTCATGAAATTGAGCATGTAGTTTCTCACACAGTGTTGTATCGATAGTGTTCATGAAGTTAGGCCAGTAGTTTCTCACACATTGTTGTATTGTGAATTTTCATGAAGTTAAGCGCGTAGTTTCACAAACAATGTTGGATCGTTAGTTTTCATGAACATAAGCATGTAGAGTCTCAAACAGTTTGGTATGGTTAGTTTTCATCAAGTTATGCATGTTGTTTCTCAAACAATATTGTATCGATAGTTTTCATGAAGTTAAACAAGTAGTTTCAAAACCAGTGTTATATCGTTAGTTTTCATGAAGTAAAGCAAGTTGTTACACAAACAGTGTTGTATCATTAGTTTTCATGGAGTTAAGCGCGTAGTTTCACAAACGAATCTGTATCGTCAGTCTTCATGAACATAAACATGTAGATTCTCAGACAGTTTGGAAACGTTTGTTTTCATCATGTTAAGCATGTGGTTTCTCACACAGTGTTGTGTCGTTACTTTTCATGAAATTAAGCATGTCGTTTCTCACACAGTGCTGTATCATTAGTTTTCATGGAGTTACGCAAGTAGTTTCACAAACAATGTTGTATCGTTAGTTTGCATTAACATAAGGATGAAGAGTCTCAAAGAGTTTGGTATCGTTAGTTTTCATCAAGTTAAGCATGTTGTTTCTCAAACAGTATTGTGTCGATAGTTTTCATGAAGTTCAGCAAGTAGTTACACAAACTGTGTTGTATGATTAGTTTTCATGGAGTTAAGCACGTAGTTTCACAAACAATGTTGTATCGTTAGTTTTCATGAACATAAGCATGTAGATTGTCAGAAAGTTTGGTATCGTTAATTTTCATCATGTTAAGCACATAGTTTCTCACACAGTGTTGTGTCGATAATTTTCATGAAGTTAAGCAAGGAATTTCACAACCAGTGTTGTATCGTTACTTTTCATGAAATTAAGCATATATTTTCTCACACAGTGTTATATCTATAGTTTTCATGAAGTTAAGCAAGTAGTTTCACAACCAGGATTGTACCATTACTTTTCATGAAGTTAAGCATGTAGTTTCTCACACAGTGTTGTCTCATTAGTTTTCATGAAGTTAAGCAAGTAGTTTCAGAAACAGTTTTTAATCGTTAGTTTTCATAAAGAAAAGCATGTAGATTCTCAATCAGTTTGGTATCGTTAGTTTTCATCATGTTAAGCATGTAGTTTCTCACACAGTGTTATATCGATAGTTTTCATTAACATAAACATGTAGATTCTCAATCAATTTGGTATCGCTAGTTTTCATCAGGTTCAGCAAGTAGTTTCTCACACAGTGTTGTATCGATAGATTTCAAGAAGGTAAGCTTGGAGTTTCTCACACAGTGTTATATCCTTATGATTCATGAAGTTAAGCAAGCACATTCGCAAACAGTGTTGTATCATTAGTTTTCATGAAGTTTAGCTTGTAGATTCTCAATCAGTTTGGTATCGTTAGTTTTCATCATGTTAAGCATGTAGTTTCTCACACAGTGTTGTATCCTTAGTTTTCATGAAGTTAAGCAAGTAGTTTCACAACCAGGATTATATCGTTACTTTTCATGAAAATAAGCATGTAGTTTCTCACACAGTGTTTTATCATTAGTTTTCATGGAGTTAAGCAAGTAGTTTCACATAAAATGTTGTATCGTTAGTTTTCATGAAGATAAGCATGTAGATTCTCAGACAGTTTGGTATCGTTAGTTTTCATCATGTTATGCATGTAGTTTCTCACATAGTGTTGTATCGATAGTTTTCATGAAGTTAAGCTTGTAGTTTCTCACACAGTGTTATATTGTTAGGTTTTATGAAGTTAAGCAAGCAGATTCTAAACAGTGTGATATCGTTAGTTTTCATGAAGTTTAGCTTGTAGTTTCTCAATCAGTTTGGTATCGTTAATTTTCATCAGGTTAGGCAAGTAGATTCTCACACAGTGTTGTATCGATAGTTTTCATGAAGTTAAGCAAGCAGATTCTCAAACAGTGTTGTATCGTTAGTTTTCATGAAGTTTAGCTTGTAGTTTCTCACACAGTGTTGTATTGTGAATTTTCATGAAGTTAAGCGTGTAGTTTCACAAACAATGTTGTATCATTAGTTTTGATGTAGATTCTCAAAGAGTTTGGTGTCGTTAGTTTTCATCAACTTAAACATGTAGTTTCTCACACAGTGTTGTATCGATAGTTTCATAAAGTGAAGCAAGTAGTTTCACAACCAGGGTTGTATCGTTACTTTTCATGAAGATAAGCATGTAGATTCCTAGACAGTTTGGTGTCATTAGTTTTCATCATGTTAAGCATGTATTTTCTCATGCAGTGTTGTATCGTTAGTTTTCATGAAGATAAGCATGTAGATTCTCAGACAGTTTGGTATCGTTAGTTTTCATCATGTTAAGCATGTAGTTTCTCACACAGTGTTGTATCGATTGATTCATGAAGTGAAGCTTACAGTTTCTCACACAATGTTATATCGTTAGTTTTCATGAAGTTAAGCAAGCAGATTCTCAAACAGTGTTGTATGGTTAGTTTTCATGAAGTTTAGCTTGTAGTTTCTCACACAGTGTTGTATTATGAATTTTTATGAAGTTAAGCACGTAGTTTCACAAACAATGTTGTATCGTTAGTTTTCATGACCATAAGCATGTAGATTCTCAGACAGTTTGGTATTGTTAGTTTTAACATGTTAAGCATGTAGTTTCTCACACAGTGTTGTATCGATAGTTTTCATGAAGTTAAGCAAGAAGTTTCACAACCAGTGTTGTATGGTTACTTTTCATGAAATTAAGCATGTATTTTCTCACACAGTGTTGTATCAATAGTTTTCATGAAGGTAAGCAAGTAGTTTCACAACCAGGATTGTATTGTTACTTTTCATGAAATTAAGCATGTAGTTTCTCACACAGTGCTGTATCATTAGTTTTCATGAAGTTAAGCAAGTAGTTTCACAACCAGTGTTGTATCGTTACTTTTCATGAAATTAAGCATGTAGTTTCTCACACAGTGTTGTGTCATTAGTTTTCATGAAGTAATGCATGTAGTTTCACAAACAGTTTTGTATCATTAGTTTTCATAAAGATAAGCATGGAGATTCTCAATCAGTTTGGTATCGTTAGTTTTCTTCTGGTTAAGCAAGTAGATTCTCACACAGTATTGTATCGATAGTTTTCATGAAGTTAAGCTTGTAGTTTCTCACACAGTGTTATATTGTTAGGTTTTATGAAGTTAAGCAAGCAGATTCTAAACAGTGTGATATCATTAGTTTTCATGAAGTTTAGCTTGTAGTTTCTCAATCAGTTTGGTATCGTTAATTTTCATCAGGTTAGGCAAGTAGATTCTCACACAGTTTTGTATCGACAGTTTTCATGAAGTTAAGCAAGCAGATTCTCAAACAGTGTTGTATCGTTAGTTTTCATGAAGTTTAGCTTGTAGTTTCTCACACAGTGTTGTATTGTGAATTTTCATGAAGTTAAGCGTGTAGTTTCACAAACAATGTTGTATCATTTTGTTTTGATGTAGATTCTCAAAGAGTTTCGTGTCGTTAGTTTTCATCAACTTAAACATGTAGTTTCTCACACAGTGTTGTATCGATAGTTTCATGAAGTTAAGCAAGCAATTTCACAACCAGTGTTGTATCGTTACTTCTCATGAAGATAAGCATGTAGATTCCTAGACAGTTTGGTGTCATTAGTTTTCATCATGTTAAGCATGCATTTTCTCATGCAGTGTTGTATCCATAGTTTTCATGAAGTTAAGCAAGTAGTTTCACAACCAGTGTTGTATCGTTTCTTTTCATGAAATTAAGCATGTAGTTTCTCACACTGTGTTGTATCGATAGTTTCATGAAGTTAAGCTTGTAGTTTCTCACACAGTATTATATCGTTAGGTTTTATGAAGTTAAGCAAGAAGATTCTAAACAGTGTAATATCGTTAGTTTTCATGAAGTTTAGCGTGTAGTTTCTCAATCAGTTTGGTATCGTTAGTTTTCATCAGGTTAAGCAAGTAGATTCTCACACAGTGTTGTATCGATAGTTTTAATGAAGGTAAGGAAGTAGTTTCCCAACCAGGATTGTATCGTTAATTTTCATGAAATTAAGCATGTATTTTCTCACACAGTGTTGTATCGGTTGTTTACATGAAGTAAGCATGTAGTTTCACAACCAGGATTGTATCGTTACTTTTCATGAAATTAAGCATGTAGTTTCTCACACAGTGTTGTGTCATTAGTTTCATGAAGTTAAGCAAGTAGATTCACAAACAGTTTTGTATCGTTAGTTTTCATAAAGATAAGCATGTAGATCCTCAACCAGTTTGGTATCGTTAGTTTTCTTCAGGTTAAGCAAGTCAATTCTCACAGAGTATTTTATCGATAGTTTTCATGAAGTTATGCTTGTATTTTCTCACAAAGTGTTATATCGTTAGGTTTTGTGAAGTTAAGCAAGCAGATTCTCAAACAGTGTAATATCGTTAGTTTTCATGAAGTTTAGCTTGTACTTTCTCAATCAGTTTGGTATCGTTAGTTTTCATCAGGTTAAGCAAGTAGATTATCACACAGTGTTGTATCGATAGTTTTTATGAAGCTAAGCAAGAAGTTTCACAACCAGTGTTGTATGGTTACTTTTCATGAAATTAAGCATGTATTTTCTCACACATTGTTGTATCAGTAGTTTTCATGAATCAAGCAAGTAGTTTCACAACCAGGATTGTATCATTACTTTTCATGAAATTAAGCATGTAGTTTCTCACACAGTGTTGTATCATTAGTTTTCATGGAGTTAAGCGCATAGTTTCACAAACAATGTTGTATCGTTAGTTTTTATGAAGATAAGCATGTAGATGCTCAGACAGTTTGGTATCGTTAGTTTTCACCATGTTAAGCATGTAGTTTCTCACACAGTTTTGTATCGATAGTTTCATGAAGTTAAGCTTGTAGTTTCTCACAGAGTGTTATATCGTTAGGTCATGAAGTTAAGCAAGTAGATTCTCAAACAGTGTTGTATCGTTAGTTTTTATGATGTTTAGCTTGTAGTTTCTCACACAGTGTTGTATTGTGAATTTTCATGAAGTTAAGCGTGTTGTTTCACAAACAAACTTGTATCATTAGTTTTGATGAAGATAAGCATGTAGATTCTAAAAGAGTTTGGTGTCATTAGTTTTCATCAAGTTAAGCATGTAGTTTCTCACATAGTGTTGTATCGATAGTTTCATGAAGTTAAGCAAGTAGTTTCACAACCAGTGTTGTATCGTTACTTTTCATGAAGATAAGCATGTAGATTCTCAGACAGTTTGGTGTCGTTAGTTTTCATCAAGTTAAGCATGTAGTTTTTCATCCAGTGTTTTTCGATAGTTTTCATGAAGTTAATCAAGTAGTTTCACAAACAGTGTTGTATCGTTACTTTTCATGAAATTAAGCTTGTATTTTCTCACACAGTGTTGTATCAATAGTTTTCATGAAGGTAAGCAAGTAGTTTCACATCCAGGATTGCATCGTTACTTTTCATGAAATTAAGCATGTAGTTTCTCACACAGTGTTCTATCATTAGTTTTCATGAAGTTAAGCAAGTAGTTTTACAAACAGTTTTGTATCGTTAGTTTTCATAAAGATAAGCATGTAGATTCTCAATCAGTTTGGTATCGTTAGTTTTCATCAGGTTATGCAAGTAAATTCTCACACAGTGTTGTAGTCGATAGTTTTCATGAAGTTAAGCTTGTAGTTTCTCACACAGTGTTATATCGTTAGGTTTCATGAAGTCAAGCAAGCAGATTCTCAACAGTGTTGTATCGTTAGTTTTCATGAAGTTTAGCTTGTAGTTTCTCAATCAGTGTTGTATCGTTAGTTTTCATCAGGTTAAGCAAGTAGATTCTCACACAGTGTTGTATCGATAGTTTTCATGAAGTTAAGCAAGTAGTTTCACAACCAGGATTGTATCATTACTTTTCATGAAATTAATCATTTAGTTTCTCACACAGTGTTGTATCATTAGTTTTCATGGAGTTAAGCAAGTAGTTTCACAAACAATATTGTATCATTAGTTTTCATGAAGATAAGCATGTAGATTCCCAGACAGTTTGGTATCATTAGTTTTCATCATGTTAAGCATATAGTTTCTCACACAGTGTTGTATCGATAGTTTCATGAAGTTAAGCTTGTAGTTTCTCACACAGTGTTATATCGTTAGGTTTCATGAAGTTAAGCAAGCAGATTCTCAAACAGTGTTGTATCGTTAGTTTTCATGAAGTTTAGCTTGTAGTTTCTCTCACAGTGTTGTATTGTGAATTTTCATGAAGTTAAGCGCGTCGTTTCACAAACAATGTTGTATCGTTAGTTTTCATGAACATAAGCATGTAGATTCTCAGACAGTTTGGTATCGTTAGTTTTCATCATGTTAAGCATGTAGTTTCTCACACAGTGTTGTATCGATAGTTTTCATGAAGTTAAGCAAGAAGTTTCACAACCAGTGTTGTATCGTTACTTTTCATGAAATTAAGCATGTATTTTCTCACACAGTGTTGTATCGATAGTTTTCATGAAGTAAGAAAGTAGTTTCACAACCAGGATTGTATCGTTACTTTTCATGAAATTAAGCATGTAGTTTCTCACACAGTGTTGTATCATTAGTTTTCATGAAGTTAAGCAAGTAGTTTCACAAACAGTTTTGTATCGTTAGTTTTCATAAAGATAAGCATGTAGATTCTCAATCAGTTTGGTATCGTTAGTTTTCATGTGGTTAAGCAAGTAGATTCTCACACAGTGTTGTATCGATAGTTTTCATGAAGTTAAGCTTGTAGTTTCTCACACAGTGTTATATCGTTAGGTTTCATGAAGTTAAGCAAGCAGATTCTCAAACAGTGTTGTATCGTTAGTTTCCATGAAGTTTAGCTTGCAGTTTCTCAATCAGTTTGGTATCGTTACTTTTCATGAGGTTAAGCACGTAGATTCTCAAACAGTGTTGTATCGATAGTTTTCATGAAGATAAGGAAGTAGTTTCACAACCAGTGTTGTATCGTTACTTTTCATGAAATTAAGCATGTAGTTTCTCACACAGTGTTGTATCATTAGTTTTCATGGAGTTAAGCGCATAGTTTCACAAACAATGTTGTATCGTTAGTTTTCATGAAGATAAGCATGTAGATGCTCAGACAGTTTGCTATCGTTAGTTTTCATCATGTTAAGCATGTAGTTTCTCACACAGTGTTATATCGATTAGTTTCATGAAGTTAAGCTTGTAGTTTCTCACAGCAGTGTTATATCGTTAGGTTTCATGAAGGTTATCAAGCAGATTCTCAAACAGTGTTGTATCGTTAGTTTTCATGAAGTTTAGCTTGTAGTTTCTCACACAGTGTTGTATTGTGAATTTTCATGCAGTTAAGTGTGTAGTTTCACAAACAATCTTGAATCATTAGTTTTGATGGAGATAAGCATGTAGATTCTCAAAGAGTTTGGTGTCTTTAGTTTTCATCAAGTTAAGCATGTAGTTTCTCACACAGTGTTGTATGGATAATTTCATGAGGTTAAGCAAGTAGTTTCACAACCAGTGTTGTATCGTTACTTTTCATGAAGATAAGCATGTAGATTCTCAGACAGTTTGGTGTCGTTAGTTTTCATCAAGTTAAGCATGTAGTTTTTCATCCAGTGTTTTATCGATAGTTTTCATGAAGTTAAGCAAGTAGTTTCACAACAAGTGTTGTATCGTTACTTTTCATGAAATTAAGCATGTAGTTTCTCACACAGTGTTGTATCGATAGTTTTCATGATGTTAAGCAAGAAGTTTAACAACCAGTGTTGTATGGTTACTTTTCATGAAATTAAGCATGTATTTTCTCACACACTGTTGTATCGGTAGTTTTCATGAAGTTAAGCAAGTAGTTTCACAACCAGGATAGTATCGTTACTTTTCATGAAATTAAGCATGTAGTTTCTCACACAGTGTTGTATCATTAATTTTCATGGAGTTAAGCGCATAGTTTCACAAACAATGTTGTATCGTTAGTTTTCATGAAGATAAGCATGTAGATGCTCAGACAGTTTGGTATCGTTAGTTTTCATCATGTTAAGCATGTAGTTTCTCACACAGATGTTGTATCGATAGTTTCATGAACTTAAGCTTGTAGTTTCTCACAGAGTGTTATATCGTTAGGTTTCATGAAGTTAAGCAAGCAGATTCTCAAACAGTGTTGTATCGTTAGTTTTCATGATGTTTAGCTTGTAGTTTCTCACACAGTGTTGTATTGTGAATTTTCATGAAGTTATGCGTGTTGTTTCACAAACAATCTTGTATCATTACTTTTGATGAAGATAAGCACGTAGATTCTAAAAGAGTTTGGTGTCGTTAGTTTTCATCAAGTTAAGCATGTAGTTTCTAACACAGTGTTGTATCGATAGTTTCATGAAGTTAAGCAAGTAGTTTCACAACCAGTGTTGTATCGTTACTTTTCATGAAGATAAGCATGTAGATTCTCAGACAGTTTGGTGTCGTTAGTTTTCATCATGTTAAGCTTGTAGTTTTTCTTCCAGTGTTTTTTGATAGTTTTCATGAAGTTAATCAAGTAGTTTCACAAACAGTGTTGTATCGTTACTTTTCATGAAATTAAGCTTGTATTTTCTCACACAGTGTTGTATCAATAGTTTTCATGAAGGTAAGCAAGTAGTTTCACATCCAGGATTGCATCGTTACTTTTCATGAAATTAAGCATGTAGTTTCTCACACAGTGTTCTATCATTAGTTTTCATGAAGTTAAGCAAGTAGTTTTACAAACAGTTTTGTATCGTTAGTTTTCATAAAGATAAGCATGTAGATTCTCAATCAGTTTGGTATCGTTAGTTTTCATCAGGTTATGCAAGTAAATTCTCACACAGTGTTGTAGCGATAGTTTTCATGAAGTTAAGCTTGTAGTTTCTCACACAGTGTTATATCGTTAGGTTTCATGAAGTCAAGCAAGCAGATTCTCAGTGTTGTATCGTTAGTTTTCATGAAGTTTAGCTTGTAGTTTCTCAATCAGTTTGGTATCGTTAGTTTTCATCAGGTTAAGCACGTAGATTCACACACAGTGTTGTATCGATAGTTTTCATGAAGTTAAGCAAGTAGTTTCACAACCAGGATTGTATCGTTACTTTTCATGAAATTAAGCATGTAGTATCTCACACAGTGTTGTATCATTCGTTTTTATGGAGTTAAGCGTGTAGTTTCACATACATTTTTGTATCGTTAGTTTTCATGAAGATAAGCATGTAGAGTCTCAGACAGTTTGGTATCGTTAGTTTTCACCATGTTAAGCATGTAGTT
Source organism: Mesocricetus auratus (assembly GCF_017639785.1). Classification (NCBI taxonomy): domain Eukaryota; kingdom Metazoa; phylum Chordata; class Mammalia; order Rodentia; family Cricetidae; genus Mesocricetus; species Mesocricetus auratus. The sequence continues at coordinate 87,050,901 of NW_024429193.1, read as the reverse complement.
TCTCACACAGTGTTGTATCGATAGTTTCATGAAGTTAAGCTTGTAGTTTCTCACACAGGGTTATATCGTTAGTTTTCATGAAGTTAAACAAGCAGATTCTCAAACAGTGTTGTATGGTTAGTTTTCATGAAGTTTAGCTTGTAGTTTCTCACACAGTGTTGTAATGTGAATTTTCATGAAGTTAAGCGCGTTGTTTCACAAACAATGTTATATCGTTAGTTTTCATGATCATAAGCACGTAGATTCTCAGACAGTTTGGTATCGTTAGTTTTCATCATGTTAAGCATGTAGTTTCTCACATAGTGTTGTATCGATAGTTTTCATGAAGTTAAGCAAGAAGTTTCACAACCAGTGTTGTATGGTTACTTTTCATGAAATTAAGGATGTATTTTCTCACACAGTGTTGTATCGGTAGTTTTCATGAAGTAAGAAAGTAGTTTCACAACCAGGATTGTATCGTTACTTTTCATGAAATTAAGCAAGTAGTTTCTCACACAGTGTTGTGTCATTAGTTTTCATGAAGTTAAGCAAGTAGTTTCACAAACAGTTTTGTATCGTTAGTTTTCAAAAAGATAACCATGTAGATTCTCAATCAGTTTGGTATCATTAGTTTTCTTCAGGTTAAGCAAGTAGATTCTCACACAGTATTGTATCGATAGTTTTCATGAAGTTAAGCTTGTAGTTTCTCACACAGTGTTATATCGTTAGGTTTTGTGAAGTTAAGCAAGCTGATTCTCAAACAGTGTAATATCGTTAGTTTCCCTGAAGTTTAGCTTGCAGTTTCTCAATCAGTTTGGTATCGTTACTTTTCATGAGGTTAAGCACGTAGATTCTCAAACAGTGTTGTATCGATAGTTTTCATGAAGATAAGGAAGTAGTTTCACAACCAGGGTTGTATCGTTACTTTTCATGAAATTAAGCATGTAGTTTCTCACACAGTGTTGTATCATTAGTTTTCATGGAGTTAAGCGCATAGTTTCACAAACAATGTTGTATCGTTAGTTTTCATGAAGATAAGCATGTAGATGCTCAGACAGTTTGCTATCGTTAGTTTTCATCATGTTAAGCATGTAGTTTCTCACACAGTTTTATATCGATTGTTTCATGAAGTTAAGCTTGTAGTTTCTCACAGAGTGTTATATCGTTAGGTTTCATGAAGGTTATCAAGCAGATTCTCAAACAGTGTTGTATCGTTAGTTTTCATGAAGTTTAGCTTGTAGTTTCTCACACAGTGTTGTATTGTGAATTTTCATGCAGTTAAGTGTGTATTTTCACAAACAATCTTGAATCATTAGTTTTGATGGAGATAAGCATGTAGATTCTCAAAGAGTTTGGTGTCTTTAGTTTTCATCAAGTTAAGCATGTAGTTTCTCACACAGTGTTGTATGGATAATTTCATGAGGTTAAGCAAGTAGTTTCACAACCAGTGTTGTATCGTTACTTTTCATGAAGATAAGCATGTAGATTCTCAGACAGTTTGGTGTCGTTAGTTTTCATCAAGTTAAGCATGTAGTTTTTCATCCAGTGTTTTTCGATAGTTTTCATGAAGTTAAGCAAGTAGTTTCACAACAAGTGTTGTATCGTTACTTTTCATGAAATTAAGCATGTAGTTTCTCACACAGTGTTGTATCGATAGTTTTCATGATGTTAAGCAAGAAGTTTAACAACCAGTGTTGTATGGTTACTTTTCATGAAATTAAGCATGTATTTTCTCACACACTGTTGTATCGGTAGTTTTCATGAAGTAAGCAAGTAGTTTCACAACCAGGATAGTATCGTTACTTTTCATGAAATTAAGCATGTAGTTTCTCACACAGTGTTGTATCATTAATTTTCATGGAGTTAAGCGCATAGTTTCACAAACAATGTTGTATCGTTAGTTTTCATGAAGATAAGCATGTAGATGCTCAGACAGTTTGGTATCGTTAGTTTTCATCATGTTAAGCATGTAGTTTCTCACACAGATTTGTATCGATAGTTTCATGAACTTAAGCTTGTAGTTTCTCACAGAGTGTTATATCGTTAGGTTTCATGAAGTTAAGCAAGCAGATTCTCAAACAGTGTTGTATCGTTAGTTTTCATGATGTTTAGCTTGTAGTTTCTCACACAGTGTTGTATTGTGAATTTTCATGAAGTTATGCGTGTTGTTTCACAAACAATCTTGTATCATTACTTTTGATGAAGATAAGCACGTAGATTCTAAAAGAGTTTGGTGTCGTTAGTTTTCATCAAGTTAAGCATGTAGTTTCTAACACAGTGTTGTATCGATAGTTTCATGAAGTTAAGCAAGTAGTTTCACAACCAGTGTTGTATCGTTACTTTTCATGAAGATAAGCATGTAGATTCTCAGACAGTTTGGTGTCGTTAGTTTTCATCATGTTAAGCTTGTAGTTTTTCTTCCAGTGTTTTTCGATAGTTTTCATGAAGTTAATCAAGTAGTTTCACAAACAGTGTTGTATCGTTACTTTTCATGAAATTAAGCTTGTATTTTCTCACACAGTGTTGTATCAATCGTTTTCATGAAGGTAAGCAAGTAGTTTCACATCCAGGATTGTATCGTTACTTTTCATGAAATTAAGCATGTAGTTTCTCACACAGTGTTCTATCATTAGTTTTCATGAAGTTAAGCAAGTAGTTTTACAGTTTTGTATCATTAGTTTTCATAAAGATAAGCATGTAGATTCTCAATCAGTTTGGTATTAGTTTTCATCAGGTTATGCAAGGTAATTCTCACACAGTGTTGTAGCGATAGTTCATGAAGTTAAGCTTGTAGTTTCTCATACAGTGTTATATCGTTAGGTTTCATGAAGTCAAGGAAGCAGATTCTCAAACAGTGTTGTATCGTTAGTTTTCATGAAGTTTAGCTTGTAGTTTCTCAATCAGTTTGGTATCGTTAGTTTTCATCAGGTTAAGCACATAGATTCTCACACAGTGTTGTATCGATAGTTTTCATGAAGTTAAGCAAGTAGTTTCACAACCAGGTTGTATGGTTACTTTTCATGAAATTAAGCATGTAGTTTCTCACACAGTGTTGTATCATTAGTTTTCATGGAGTCAAGCGTGTAGTTTCACAAACAATGTTGTATCGTTAGTTTTCAAGAAGATAAGCATGTAGATTCTCAGACAGTTTGGTATCGTTAGTTTTCATCATGTTAAGCATGTAGTTTCTCACACAGTGTTGTATCGATAGTTTCATGAAGTTAAGCTTGGAGTTTTAGCCAGCCCCCATGCTTGCCATTTTGTATCCTGCCTTGAAGAGAAGTTGAATTTGGTCCTTGGAGGTCTACATACTCCTCAAGAACATTTTTCAAAGGATCTGACTCCCTCTTCTGACCTCCACAGATGCAGGTATGCAACATTGCACAGACACATATCCAAAAGAAGCATTCATAAAAATACATGTAAAAATGATAAATGCATCTACTTCTACACTTCACTGGAGACTTAGAGCAAAGATGCTCTGCCCCCTTGGCCTCTCATGTCATCTCCACCCCCCCAAACACACATAATTGGCTTTCTGATTCAAGTCAGAGTTAAATCTGGCAGGTACCAAATGTCAGCTCTCTAAGGCATCCACAATTTTTCTTGGGATAATGTTTTGAGGAACCTAAGGTTAGGACATCAATCTATGGGAGACGAGACTGCCACGTTTGAAGAGGTGAGGTGCAATTCTTGGCCTCACATCAATAAGTGAGGAAACATTTTACAGAAAGTGAGGGAAGGAGGAGGAGATTACAGTTAAGAAAAATCTGAACTCAGAAACTATAGAAGTACAGAGCAGCTGAGTAGTAAAATGCAGCCACCATCAGGAAAGTCACAGTCCTGACAGAGAGATGATTCTATTCCATCCAAAATGAAGTGGCCACTGCTTCTGCTACTGCTGGGTTTGGAGCTGACACTATCTGTGTCCATGCAGAAAGAAAAACTAGTCTCATTGGAAAGAACTTCAATCCACAAAAGGTACACTCATCGGGCTTGGGGACGTCTGACCCAGAGGGTGCTCCTGGGAACTCTGAAGCCAAGTAGGGCCATTGAGGGGAGGGTTGTGGCTCCTCACTCTGTGAGACAAATGAGAGGCTTCAGACTCTGAAACAAGACCACCCTTGTGCTATCCTCATCTAATAATGCCTGGGGTCCCTCAATTCCACTGAGAGAAAGATGGGATCTTAAGTATTGTGCCAAATAAAGTGATGCCCAGGCCCATGGGTCAGTTCAAGTGGAAACATGTCCATGAAGTGTCCCTGCCCCTCCTCTCTTAACAATTCACTTATCTATTACAGATTCAGGGAAAATAGCATTCCATTCTTTTGGCCTCTGACAAAAGAGAAATGATAGTGGAACATGGAAGCATGAGAATGTTTGTGGAATACATTCATCTCTTCAATTACTTGTCCTTAGCTTTTAAATTCCATACCATGTAAGTGAGATGTTCTTATCTGAGAAAGAAGAAATGGAAGCCTGTCATGATCTCAGGCCTTCACACATGCGCAAGAACACACACACACACACACACACACACATATACACAAAGAAACATATGGCCCTCATTACATGTACAGGTACACACACAAACACAGATACACACACACACAGATACTAAAACAAGATTTCAAAACTGGGGTGTTTTCAAAAGTCAGAGAATAGCATTGGTGACAGGAACATATTTACTGGGGATTTAATAAGCAAAGGTCAGAGGAATTTATGAAACCATAGTGAAAGAAATGTACAGCACAGCTTAAATGTAGATTATCATGAGGTAAATATTTCTGTCTAGTTGTTAGCCACAAAATTTCACCCCTTCAACTGCATTAAAGGGGGTATTAATTCTCCACTGTATATTGGAGGTACACAATGGGCAATGTTTGAAAGCACTAATTTGATGCAGATGCTGGACATCTGGGTGATAATCTGCACAAGTGAGTGACACTGGGAAGTAGTCACAGTTGTGACAGTGATTTGAAGTGATTTTCATTCTTTTTGTAAATGATAAGCAAACACGTGATTAGTTAAGTATTAAGTATAAGTGAAATAACACAAATGAATGACTTTGCTCATTTTATAAAAACATTCAAAAGTTAAGTGTAATTAGAAATGGGAGACTTGTTTAGAACAGAGGCTAAGGGGCCCAGCCAGAGCAGTACCCATAAGCACCAGCTGATTCCATTTCACAGTGTCAATGAAGAGTGCACAGAGCTGTATGTAGTATGTGACAAAACAGAAGAGGTTGGTGTATATGATGTCAAATGTAAGTATACAAAAATCTACGTATCTATCCATAAGGAACTTATAAAAACCATAATATCTCTATTGTGGGTGTGTGTGTGTGTGTCTGTGTGAGCACATTTGCCTTATTGTTGGGAATTGAACTGAGGGTCTTATACATACTAGTCGAACTCTCTACAACTGAACAACACCTCAACCCTCTTCAGACACTCAGTTGGTTGCTGATCATTGTTTATTTAGCTAATGCAACAGAGGTCATCTAATAACTAGCATCCCATTCTTGGGCAGGTGGAACAAGTAAGGTAAGATGGTTTCTTGTCTCCTGCCTTCTGTCTGATTCTGCCCCAGTAGATGCCACCAGTCCACATCACTCAGGATGCAGCAGCAGGTACATAATACAGTGAGCTTATGACAGGCAGATAGAGATCAATGGAAGCTGCTGATTGAAGTAGACAGGAGTTGGAGAGGAGAGTGGCTGCTGTGACTAATTGTTCACTAGAGGTTTCTTCAAGATGTCCAAAGAAGTATGGGTAGAAAGCACCAGACCTTTTCGCCAATCTCTATTAGAATATGCATTTTGAGTTTTACTTGTGATATAGAATAGGTAAAAGGTTTCAATAATTTCCTGTGGACCAAATAATTTCTCAGTTGTGTTCCATTTCTTCCACAGATAACGGATATAATAAATTTACTATACTTGATACAGACTATGATGATTATATTATAATTCATCTCAGAAATATCAAGATTGGGGAAACATTCCAGTTGATGACGCTCTACGGTAGAGTATTTTCCCAAAGACACTGGTAATGGGATGGGACAAGAAGAGAAGAAAGAAACCCTAGCTCTAACATGGGCTACCCAGCCTGGCCCTGAACTGCCTCTTTTTTCCATATCTACTGCAGACAAATGGTCACCTCTGTTATCCCTCAGTCACAGTGGTGGGGGTGGGAGGTCTCTGAAATCCCTCACTATGCCAGTAAGATATCCTATGGAGGCCAAATTCATGACAGGTCATGCCCACGCCTGATAATCATGTTCTTAACCATTTCCCCATGCTTCAGCTCTGTGAATGTGGTCAATACACAAGATGCAATCACTACTGTCACCATTATTTTTTGCAGGCTGGAAAACAAAGTTGAGTTCAAAAATCAAGAAAACGTTTGGGGATCTATGCAAGAAGCAGGGAATTTTTAAGGAAAATATATTAGACCTAACTGAGCCTGGTAAGTCAGGACTCACACCTGTTTTATATCATGGAAAGAACATACCAGGTAGCAACCAGACACATGTTGCCCCTAGAGAAGCATGTAGTATCTCTTGTGGAAATAAATTGGACCTGGTACCTGAATGTGTTCTTATTCATACCCTGCCTATCACTGCCTCCAGGCCCAAGTTGTAAGAATGGCCTGAGCCTCCAGGTGGGTAATCTCCAGTGAGAATGAAGAGTAGGTGAGCAAAAATGAGGCCCTCTCGAAAGCATTGTATTGTGCCCTAAAATTACAATAAAAATAATTGATAAGGAAGCTTTGAGGAGAGATTGAAATTTGGTTTCCAAATTTCTGGGTTTATGATTTAGTCCTGTGATGAGCTTTTCAGTAAGTGACCCAAGTGTTTAAGTAAGGAAACAAGGATTTGGATGGACATAGATGCTGTACTTTTGTGTGAAAAGTGATCAGCAAAGCATCAATAGTCATTAAGAATGTGAGTGTAGATGTTCACCAGTGGCTGGGTCCACCTCACTCCCACTCCTGCTAATAACATCTTCCTGTGAGGTCTGTACATCCTTACTCCTTACATGGGAATGGAGCATCAGCATCACAATCTGCATTTCTCCTCCAGCCTGGAGAGCACCATGAGTTCCTTCATCTATAATCTTTCCCATTCATTCCAAGGCTTCATTCTGATGATATGTGAAAACCTTTAAAGATGCTTTTATCATTAAGTCTCAATTTACTACAATTTCTTCATAACTTTGTAATGAGTCCTCCTCTGTTTCACCAGCCAGTTCCCAAATAATGGCACAGATTTGATATTAATTATGACACTTTGGCCTGTAGATTAGGCTTGATGCTACTTAGCTCTTATATTAAATTAACCCATTTACATTAATCTACATTCACATGGTGTTACCTCTTGTCCATATTCCTCTGGCTGCCAACCATGCCTTTTCCTCTTCCCTGAGTTCTCTCTCTCTCTCTGCCTTTAAGTCCCACCTAATTGTCCTGCCTATTAGTTGTCCATTCATCTCCTTCTAAAAACAATCACAGTGACACATCTTCCCACAATGTACAAATATCACACAACAGAGTTTCTTATGCAAAAGATAGTGGGAATAAGCCTAGGATCTTTCATTACTGTTAGTATCCATATGGTATCAATAAGGATAACGTCATTTATTCTATGCCTTTTGATCTGTATTCTGGTCGGTAACATCAGTTGGGTGATCACGGAAGGTATGTGTCGTCACACTTTACTGTGTATGACAGAATGGCTCTATGTCCTGAAATCAGCTCTAGCAGTGCTTAATGAGTGTCTGCATTCTTTCTTCTTGGCTTCCTCAGTGTTGAGTGGGGACTCCTAACCTGGACTCCAACATCATCCCTTCCTCTCCACACCCTGTTCTGTGACAAGTCCTGTGATCTGATTGCCATCGATGCCCCCCAGGAAAGCATATACCCTACATCCCCAGCATCTTCCCTGATTATCTAGGATGACTCATTCAGAATCAAAAGGTTTCTTTTAAATGTCTCTTTGTCATACCCATGACAACTCTGCATGAATGTCTTCCTGTACCTGTTCAATAAATGATTAACCTTGCAGTTACTTGCATGTCTCTCTGTCCAATAAATGTGGGTATGACAGTGAATGGATGAACAGACTTGCTGGGTCCTGTAGCCAAGATCCTTCCTCATGTTCTAGGATTGAACCTGAGATTCAGGTTTTATCCCCTCTGCAATAATTTCAAGTCCCAATGAGTGTTGCCTGCTCATATGTTCTCCTGTTTCAGTGACATTATAATGACCATAGGAACACAGACTGGCTGCACACTTTTTCCAACCATTGTCTCATAAATTCACTGGGAACACAGACTTGCTGCACACTTCCTCCATCCACAGAGCCTCTTTTTTCAACAGGGCACGGAGAGACACAGGCCTCTGAGGCTATGTCTACACAGCATGGTTTTAGATGTACACCTTGGAAAAAGAATGGTTTGGTCACTAGAGGCACAAACGATAAAGAGAATGGCTGCCTACCTCCCCAAAGCATGCTCTGACCCCTAGATCAATAGATTAAGTTGGCTTCAAGCTCATGGTTCCTGACTCATTATTGGTAGGCTTTGGAAAATGAAGCAAAACACTATTTAGAAAGACAACCAATAAGTCTGGCATTGGGGGCACACACCTTTAATCCCAGCACTCAGGAGGCAGAGGCAGGTGGATCTCTGTGAGTTCAAGACCAGCCTGGTCTACAGAGCAAGATCTAGGACAGGCTACAAAACAATATAGAGAAACCCTGTCTCTAAAAACCAAAAAAAAGAGAGAGAAAGGCAACCAATTATGCTGCAACCCCCTCACTCCCGCCCCCCATCCTGATGCTCATCGTTGGCCCACAATGCCTTACTGGATATTCATAACCTCATAAAAAACAACATTAGGCAAGATCATTTGGAGATGGTAAAAACAAGATCATTTGCCATCTATAAACATGTCTGTCCTAGAGCTAAAGTGAGTGATGACTGCTTTTCTACTAATTATAGAGTTTGCTTGATGTTTGACTCCACTTATGAAAAACGGGATTCTCTGGGCTCTCTAATCACTGAGCTGTCATTTTCCCCCAGTTGTACCTATCCAATAGCTTCCTAAGACACTCCCAAATCTGATACCAGGTTCCTTGTTTCATTCCTTTTGAAAAGACTGTCATGTGTGTTTCCTGCATATGTATGCTGTGTGTGTGCATAAAAACTAGAGTTGGTCTCAATTGTGTTGGTCTGTCACTCACCATACCATAATATAGGGAGTCATTATTGGTTTGAGGAGGGTCTGGCACTAAACAAATTCCCTGAGACCTACAAGGATGACACCAACTGGCAATCTATGCAATAGTTGAGAGGGTATCTTACATGCCCTTCCTTGATAATGAGATTGATGACAACATTATATGCCATCCTAGAGTCTTCATCAAGTGGCTGATGGAAGCAGAGGCAGACACACACAGCCAAACACTGAAATAAAATCCTGGAAACCAGTTGCAGGGTGGAAGGACTGATGAGCAAAGGGGCCATGACCAGGCAGGTGAAACCCAGAGAAACAGCTGACCCCTCAAGGTCAACTAACCAACATGTTACCCTTGACTGATGTTTTAATGAGTGTTTCTGTTGCTGAGAAGAGACACCATGATCTTGGCAACTCTTACAAAGAAACACTTAATTTGGGTGGATCATTTACACTTTCAGAGCTTTAGTCCATCATTATTGTGACAGGAAGAAGGCTGCCTATAGGGAGTTGTGGTGCTAGGGCTGTGAGTGGTAGGTCTTGCAGACAATAGGAAGTTAACTAACAGTCACACTGAGGGAGCTTAAGAAAAAAAGAGTCCTCAAAGCTCACCCCCACAGTGACACACCTCCTTCAACCAGGTCACAACTTCAAATGAAAGCCTTTTGCTTATTTCCCCAGTCACTTATCTCTCTTTTGACTTAAGTTTCCCCACTACTTTCTAGAAAGTAATGTTTTTCTTTGTCCCTTCTTATAATAAAGAGGAATAATTTAACCACAGGTTAATATTGCAGGCCCATTCCAATGAATGTTACTAGACTGAATAGATTTACTGGCCTTCAAACCTCAGGATGCCCTGCCTCTGCTTCCCCAGTGCTGTGATTACAGGGAAACCCTACCATACTTTGCTTCTTCTGTGGATGCTAGGGATTCAAACTTAGGTCCTTAGGCTTTAAGGAAAAGTACCTTACTGATTAATGCGCTCCCCCAACATGGCATCTTTTTGAGATGTCTAGCCTCCTCTGGGAGCATCCTTCCCAATTTCAGTAGTAGACAGTAAATCAGACCTTGTGTTGCTTACAAGTGTGCTCCTAGTGTTCTTTAGTCATGCGATATTAAAATTATGAGAGAAAATATAGGTTATTCCATGATGTAGAAACACCAGCCCATATCATAAATGCAATGCTTGGTTTGATGTTGTGCTCCTAATAGGGGACAGAATCAAGGAAGTCTTCAAAGTTTAGTTCAAGATATCACAATGAGAATGTTGCAATTGCTCCAAATCTCTTGGGAGAATAGATTCAGTGGAGAAGGGAAGGTCCCAGTTTGAAATCTTTCATTATTTAAGTAGGCCACTAAAAAGGGTCTAGGGCCAGGAAGATGACTCAGTTGATAAAGAGCTTTTCCTGTGCAAGTATGAGGTCCTGAGATTGATCCCTGGGTCCAAACAAAAGTGTTCAATGGTGGAGCACAGTGGCACATGCTTGTAATGCCAAAACTGCATAGATGGAGACAGACAGATCCCTTGTGCTCAGCTTGATGGCTGGCCCAGCCTCTAGCTCAGCCTGCTGGACCCCAGGGAAACTACAGTCCTGGTTTCCAAACACCATGGACAACCTTTGGCAAACAACACTCAAGGTTGACCACTGACCTCCACACACGCATGCACACATGCAAACAAGTACCAGTACACACACACTTACGTGAACACCAACACTGGTAAACACACACACACCTGCTGCACACTTCCTCCTTCCACAGAGTCTCATAAATTCCCTGGGACCAGAGACTTGCTGCACACTTCCTCCATCCACAGTCTCCTAAATAACTTGGGAACCCAGAGTTGCTGCATGCTTAATCCATCCAAAGAACCTCCTTTTCAATATAACCTGGAGAGACACAGACACAAGCTTCTGAGGCTATGCCTAGTCAACATGGTTCCAGACGTGCACCTTGGAAAAGAGAATGGTTTGGCCACTGGAGGCACAAAGGATAAGAGAAAATGTTGCCTACTTCCCCACAGCATGCTCTGACTCCTAGATAAAGAGATTAAACTGGTTTTAAACTCATGGCTCTTGAATCAAGTTATTGGTTGGTGTATTTTGCTAAAATATCAGGAAAACACTATTGAGAAAGATAGCCAATTTTGCTGAAAACTCCCTCTCTCCTCACACCCCACCTCCTGATAGCTATGTTTCGTAGGCTGGCCTGAAATTCTTGGGTCCAAGCCATTCTCTGGCCACAGTCTCTTAAGTGACTGCAACTACACTCAATTGCTTCCATGGACTGATTTTCATTTTTTTAATTTTGTATTTAAGAGGCAAAAAGAATCTGTTCACAACACAAGCTATACTTAAAAAATAAATAGCAGTTCTAATATAGGATTCTGTTAACAGGAAATGACTTGACAATGCCACCATGAAACAAGAGATCACAATGCAAAGAAAAGCACAGAAAAACTTTATGCTACTCCCAGGTCAAGAAGGCAGCTTGAATTCATCCTGAAGCTGCCTCTTTAACACCAAACACTTTGTTGGAATAAGTCATGAAATAGTAAAACATTCAAACTCAAGGAGGAAATAACAAACCTCAACACGGGGCAATTTTTTCTAGGGGAAGATACAGGGAAATTGTTGCCAGGGTAGACTATTCTACATTTTCTGGGGGCTTACTGAAACTAACCAGCAGAGAGGACTGGGGGTAACTATCACAAAGAAATGTCACATAATGTGGTGCCCCTCAGAGGAACCAAGGCTGAAGCAGAGGGATTTTCAGAAGAATTCCCAAGGTAACACAAATAGCATAAAAGACAACTTTCTGTGACTGCAGAAGCAGGCACCATCCATGTGAAATATCAAAACATCAGTTGGCACCTTAGAGCTGGCCTGGCGTTTAGATCTAAGAGTCCTTATTTCTACAAGCTTGCCTGATGCTCATCATTGGCCCACAATGCCTTACTGGATATTCATAATCTCACAAAAGAGCAACATTAGGCAAGACCATTCTGAGATGGTAAAAACAAGATCATTTGCCATCTATAAACATGTCTGTCCTAGAGCTAAAGTGAGTGATGACTGCTTCTCTTCTAATTACAGAGTTTCCTTGATGTTTGCTTGATGTTAGGGTTGTCCCAGGGTACCTTTATGGAAACTCTCACATTCTAGTTCTCATCTTCCTGAATGTATGAATTTTCATGAGTATGCCCCCTTCAGCCTGCTTGAAATATGAGGCTACCTACTAAGCCTCTCCATTCAGTGTTGTGAATTGAAAAGATGTGTCTCTTACTAAAGCATCTTCTGATTGTTTTAATAAAGAGCTCAATGGTCAATAGATGAGCAGGTAATATTGGCAGGACTTCTGGGGAGAGACAGGAACTTGGAAAGAATCTGAGGCATGAGTGATTTTCCAGTCAGACACAGAGAGATTCGGTGTACAGAGGGGAAATAGCTAAAGGTCCATGTGTACTTGAGCAGTCAGAATACAAACAGCTGCCGTAGAGTGAACACAACAAATTCTCAGAGTTGGGAAGCCAGTGACAAGTGCTATATGCTAGGTTGAGCCATGCCACAAATAACCTATCTGCTTAAGATTTGCCACACAGAGACATAGGAGTTTGCAGATGAGTAGAAATTCAGGTCTAGACCAAGAAATGCTGTGAACAGGTATAATATGGTTGAACATATGCATAGATGGCAAATAAAGAAAAGAAAATGAGTATAGGCAGTCATAAAAAATAGTTTAAAATCATAACATAAAATCTTTAAAAAAGAAATAAATTAACATTGAAAAAATAAGCCACATGAGGATGGGAAATATCATGAAATAGAATGTCTGAATTCTATATAGACTGCCTTATTAACTTTAAATCTTTTAAATGCTAATGATAAAAAAGCAGCAGATGCTGAGAGACATTGGATTATGGAAACTACTAAATTAAACCAACTTATATATTTTAAGGATGTCTTAACTTTAGAATGAACGTCAGAAAATGTGTTGAATTGAGGGGAAAGTTATGCCTTTGTTTCCACAGGAAATGAAAAGGTAGGGATTCCTTCAAAATTAATACAGATGAGATCTGAGCAGGGAAAATTGGCTACAGACATAACAAAAGAAACAGAGAAAAGCTATAAGGCAGGTGACATATATGCTGATCCCTCTACTATGGAAACAGCTCTAAGACTAGATGAGACATGATAAATCTTGTTGGTTATAGAATCCTCATGAGTTATAATTACATGTCATCCTTTCATATAGCATGGATGGAGATTTACATTACAGTTTGGTTATGCAGTCTAAATAGCGTATAGAGTTGACAGATGCCTTTTACCTGTCCAAACATAGAGCAGAAAATTATCTTTAGCTGATATACACATATCTTATATTCTACACTTCTATTAACACAGACATGTGTGTTACTGTTAAAAGTATGTGTGTTTTCAGAATAAAAGGATAAAACATCAATGAAGACAAGTAGCCCAAGTGATCCAGCCTCTCAGAATGCCTCTGTTGCAGTCTCTTAAAAAATCTGCATCTAGAACAATTTCAGAGATGGCCCAGCCTTATTGACTACTCGAGCTCAGTTAAGCCCTGCATTTTCCCATCATTCAGAGACTCTCCTAGGATTTGACCATTATTCAGGTTGTTTCAGGGTTCCCTAAAGATGCTATCACTCCCAGACAACAGGAAGTAATTTTAAGAACACAACACCCACATTCCCAAGATGTGGAGTGGGTGGTTTTTGGCCATTCAATGAATTGTGTATGCTTATCATTAGGTGGGTAAGGGGTTGGTTTCAAGCTGTGATTGGTCACTTTAGGGGGGGAAAATAAGCAAAGGAAGGTAGATTTAGTGATCTTTCTCTAAAAAGATAGAAGGGGAATATAAGAATATTAGAATAAAAGGGTAGATTATTGAATCTACTTTTAAACTAAAAAGCAACTACTTGTCTCAAATATTTTCCATTGGTATGGATTTTTGTATGCTGATATGAATCTAAGGTTATTTTTACTATAAAATTCTACATATATGTTTCTACTCCTTTTTAAGGCATTGTATTCATGTAGCTCTTTTAAAATTGTAATATAAGTTGTGTACTGATACCACCCACCTTTAATCACAGCATTTGGGAGGCAGAGGCATAAGTTCAAGGTCAGCTCAAAAGAGAAATTTCAAAGCAAGTTACAAAACGCCTCAAGGCAATAAAATGAAAACAGGGTTTCAAAAATTACAGGTCAGTTGCCAGGCATGGTGGCTCATGCCTCTAATCACAACATTTGGGAGACAGAGGCAGGTGGATCTCCAAAGTAAGTTCCAAGACACCTATGATTATTATCCAGAGAAACACTGTCTCAAAAAGAATGCACCACAGGATATAAACCAATGCAAAGGGGAAGTTTATAGCAGTAGATGCTCACTGTAAAAGTGATAAAAAGTAAACAATCAAATTCTGCACCTCCAGGAACTATCAACAAGAATGAACTAAATGAAAAACTAGCAGAATGGAGAAGATAAAAATTATAGCCAAAATAAAAGAAAAGAGACTAGAAAAACTTTAATTTGATGAACTGAAAAGTTCCCTTTCAGAGACATGAAACTGGTAAATCAGTAAATAGGCTAAGAAATGAGATTCAACCAAATTAGAAAATGGCTACTTCACAACTAGTCCCACAGGAACAAAAGAGGCCCCAAATCAAGACTGAATGACAGCTATCCACTTAGACAACATGTAAGAAATAGACAAAAACCTAGAGACCGGACCATTAGCATTCATCCAAAAGAAAGACAGAATCTGAAGCTGACTTCTGCACACCACTGGAGTCTTAGAGCAAAGATGCTTTGCTCACCTGGCCTCCCACTTCAGCTCAACCCCTCTTCACTTAATTAACATTTTCATTACAAGCCAGATCCAAAGTTACATCTGGCAGGTTTCAAATGGCAGCTCTCTAAGGCTTCCACTATTTTTCTTGAGACTATGTTTTGAGAAATGTAAGGTTACTGAATCAATCCATGGGAGATGAAAGGGCCAAGTTTGAAGAGGGCAGGAGTAATTCTCGGTCTCACTTCAGTAAGTGAAGAAACATTCCACAGAGAATGAGGGAAGGAAGAGGATATCCATAGTTTTAAACAAAAACTGAACTCAGAAACTGTACTATTGCAAACAGGCTGGTGAGTGGAGTGCAGCCACAACCAGGAAATACTGAGTCCTGATGGAGAGACGATTCCATCCAAAATGAGACTGCTGGGTAGAACAGAGACTAAGGGGGCCAGCCACAGCAGGACCCATAAAACCAGCTGTCTCTCTTTCACAGTGTAAATGGAGAGTTCACCAAGCAATATTTAGTTTGTGACAAAACAGAAGATGATGGTGAATATGATGTTATATGTAAGTATACAAATATCTGTGTATCTGTGAATAATGATCTTAGTAAACCCTAATGTCTTTATCGTGTGTGTGTGTGTGTGTGTGTGCGCACACGCGTGCGCGCATGCATGTATGTGTGTGTGTGTGTGTGTGTGTGTGTGTGTGTGTGAGAGAGAGAGAGAGAGAGAGAGAGAGAGAGAGAGAGAGAGAGATCACATGTGATGCATTGCTGGGGACTGAATTGAAGGCCTTGTGCATATTAGTCAAACTTGCTACTACTGAACCACACCCCCAACCCTCTTCATATTCTCAGCTGCTTCCTGATCATTGTGTATTTACCTAATGCATCAGGGGCCATCTAATAACTACCATCCCAGTCTTGGGCAGGTTGAACATGTAAGGTAAGATGGATTCTCATCTCCTTCCATCTGTCTGATTCTGTCACAGTGGGTACCACCAGTGCACATCACTCCGGATGCAGCAGCAGGTGTTTGATACAGTGAGCTTATGAAGACAGAGAAAGGTCACTGGAAGTTGCCGATGAAGACAGGCTTTGGAGAGGATAACAGAAGAGAGTTGCTGCTGTGACTAACTGTCCATTAGAGGTCAAGCCATCAGCATCCTTTCTCCTAGAAATTACTTCATGAGAGCTACAGATAGAAATCATTAGACATGCCAGGCGTTGGTGGCACACACCTTTAATCCTAGCATTCGGGAGGCAGAGGCAGGCGGATCTGAATGGTGATTCAGCTCAGTGAACATGATCAATACACAAGATGCAATCACTACTGTCACCATTATTTTTCACAGGAAGAAAACTAGAGCTGAGTGCAAACATCAAGGGAATGTTTGGGGATCTCTGCAAGAAGAATGGAATTGTTAAGGAAAATATATTGGACCTAACTGAGTCTGGTAAGTCAGGACTCATATATTTTTCTCTTCCTGATTTTATATCATAGAAAGGACAAACCCTGGACATTGGCAACCAGACATGTGTTGCCACTAGAGAAGCATCTGGTATCTCTTGGGGAACTGGACCTGGCACCTGAATATATTCTTGTTCATACCCTGCAGATCGCTGTCTCCAAGTCCAAGGCCTGAGCCTCCAGGTGGGTAATCTCCAGTGAAGAGGGGGTGGGCAAAAATGAGGCCCTTCCTAAAGCATTAGTATTATGCCCCCAAATTACATTAAAAACAGTTGGTAAGGAACCTTTGAGGAGCACTTCCAATTATCTGGCATTGTGACTTAGTCATATGATAAGCTTTTCAGTAAATGATCCAAGTGATTAAGTAAGGAAACAATGATGTGGACAGACAAAAATGCTGTATTGTTGTGTGAAAAGGGATCAGTCAAGCATCAAATGTCATTAATAATGTTAATATAAGCTGGGCGTTGGTGGTGCACGCCTTTAATCCCAGCACTCGGGAGGCAGAGGCAGGTGGATCTCTGTGAGTTCGAGGCCAGCCTGGTCTATAGAGTGAGTTCCAGGACAGCCTCCAAAGCCACAGAGAAACCCTGTCTCAAAAAACCAAAAAAAAAAAAAACAAAAAACAAAAAAAAGAATGTTAATATAGATGCTAGGTAGTGTCTGGTGTCTACCTCCCTCCACTTCTCCTCCATACTGGAGAGCACACTGAGTTCCCTCATTTTTCCTCTTTCCCATTTATTCCAAGACTTAATTCTGATAATATATGAAAGCCTTTAAAAGTACTTTTTATCATTGTAGGAGGAAAACAATGCCACCATTAACCATGTGACTTACTAGAGATGCATACAGATGAGGAAATAAAAAAGAGCGGTTTACCACACCGCTAACCACACCCACTTTAGGCATGACTAAAGACGTATATGGACAGACGTAAAGATGTATACAGACGTAGGCGGTGAACTACGTCACTAGCCAGGCCCACTTTTGGGCATGGCTAGGGGCATTATGGGGGAAGGTATAAAAGACTGAACAACGGAAGTCTTGGTCTCTTTTTCCGGCTTTTGGATTCCAGTTCAGCGGCGGAAAACTACTGGGCTCATCTGGGTTACTTGTTTGGTATCTTGTGAGTAATTTCTACAATAAATACTTAGTTTTACTTTCAGTAAGTGTACCGTTTATCATTACAGCATCATATTATTTCTCAACTACTTTGAGTTCTGAAAAGGCTTATTCTATAATCAACCAATGTTAGAAGTCCTAGTAATACTTGTACAAATGAAGACTGACAACACCCTAGCATATGTCTCTAGTAAATGAAATAGTTTTTTGCTTATTACAATACAAAACATATAGGTATACCACACATTACTACAAGGCAAGCAGTTATAGAATGATCAAGATGAACTCTAAAAGATATGCTAAATAAACAACAAGGGGTTTAAAGACGTGCAGAAATAGATTGCATAATGCTTTATTAACTTTGATTTTCTGAATGTTAATGAGAAAGAATTGACTGCCGTGGAGAGAAATTAGATAATAGAAAAAAAACCTATAGAATTAAATCAGCTGGTATATTTTAAAGATGTGCTGACCTCAGAATGGGAACCAGGATGTGTGTTATGTTGGGGAAGGGGGTTTGGGAAGAAGAAAAGTGACATATACCACAAAATTGATAGAGATTAGGGTTTGAACAAAAGACACTCCTTG